>NC_053419.1:1122000-1249500 GCF_016859285.1 Xiphias gladius
CTTAAACAGTCATTTTTATGTTTACATAGATACAGAAATATTTCTGTTTGATTCTATGTGGTTTCAGTGTGAAATGTAATTTTTCCTATAATTCATGTCTTCCACCTTCTGTGGCAACTTAATTTTCAAAGTGTTCGTGTTCAGGTTTGCACAGGCGTGAAACTGACATCTAAACCACATGACATTAATACATGACCCAACTGAGTCCAGCTCATACTGCCAAGTTTGAGGCATCTGCCGCACCCAACATGATGTCATTATTTTATGTCATTTTTTTATTTGTTTCTTCTTCAATGAGAAAGTGATCCTCGAACATAATGGCCATAATATATATCCAGCCTACACAGAGAATAAGGCACAGGACATCACCAAAACCATGACATGCTGTTTCATGAACATAACATACTATCCTGAAGTCTGTTTACAGGTATCTTATTATCTACTATATAGTCCTTGACTATTTATTGATGATTCATTAGGTTTCTGCTGTGGAAACGATTTTACACTGCTCTCCAAAGTGGACTGAGGACATATTTTTCAGTCTACACAATTGTGGTTTAGTAGTGCTGTCTCTAAGTAATGTTAAAAAGCTAACTTCCTGTTGCGGAAGACTTTGCATTGGTATTTTGTACTTTGTATATCAATACCATTAACTGATCACAAATGATGCCTGAGATGACGTTATACGTTGACTTTAATATGCCTTTTTATATTCAACAGTAAATATGTTGCAGTGAATGCAATGATTCTTAATCTGGTTAAGCAGAAAAAGAATGTTGGCTGGTGGAAATTTTAAATGGTTGATTTTTTAAATCCAGTAGCATTTTGCCTTGCGATCCAAAAAGATCATTTCAAGCTTTGATTTTGTATATTGCAGTTATGCATTAATGTATTTTTTCATGCATCCATACAGCACTGTCATAAAGTTGCAACCTTTACAGCCTTATGAGCACTAACCCTAAAAAGTTTAGTTTGTCCCAAGGCTTACAGGAAAATAAATGAAAATTAAATGACATTAAATTTAAAAGAAGAAGGCTAGCCACCTTGGAGAATGACTGTGTACTCATAAGGGAGGTGTCAGAGAAAAGCTCATGGAGTATCCAAAACGGAAAGGGCTCATCCTCTGTGGAACATGAATGTGTACAATAAATTTCAAAGTGCAACTACCACTACCTTTTAAAATTTCTCATACACAAGAATACAAGAAGAATACAAGAAAATTTTACCCATGATGGCACTAGAGAAAAGGTCAGAACGTCACCAAAATGATTGTGAATCTTCCTCTGGTGACCATAAAAAAGCTAATTTTATGTAATCCTGCCAGTAGCTGTCCTTAGTCAGCATGAACAAAGCAACCAACACACCGAAGGAAAAATGTGTTGTTGCTAAGAAACCAAATCTTCAAAAGATCTACTTAATATTTTCATTCTTTCCTGATACAGTCTGGAGCTGAAGCAGAACTGATATGAAATTAGATAAGTGCACAATGTGGGGGGAGCATACCTTCCTCACTCTGCAGCTGGTTGAAACAGAACTGCCAAACGTAGGACCAGCAGAACAAAGATGCGCTAAACTACCCTTCCATAACTGAAATGACAATTATTTTGTGAAGAAGTCATTTACGCACCACCACAAGCAATGGCTCTGTCTAGTGGATTGAGCTACCAGGAAAAGGTAGTGATAAGAAGCCGTACCAAACAAGGAAAAAATGAGAGCAGAAATCCTAAATTATTACTCTCCCAAGCCCGTTAAGATGGGGATGGAAAATCTGAATATAATATGTTTGACATGTTATTGGTATTTCAACAAAGCACTTCACTTGTACTGTCCAACACACACCTTTTGTACACTGTGAAAGAAAGAAACAGAGGATTTCCTGAAATTATGACCCCTCATAAAAACTAAAGTCAGTGTATCTGATGGAATCATTTCAACAACCATTTCGAACATTGCAAAACAACCCAAACCGCCCTGACGTTACGTACCAGGCACTCACTCAAGGCTGTTTGTTAAGTGCTCCAAGAGAAAATAGGTCAAAAACAAACAACCAACCAAAGAAATACTTCATGAAATAACATGATTTAGTTATACTTTGGCTATGTATTCATCATTCTGATACTCCTTTACGGTAACATAGAATACTGTTAATGAACCTCCTAGACATTATTTATTTTGTTCATCTTCATTTCAACATATTTAGGACTGATATTCTAAAAGTTACTTTCAAGGAAAAATTTAAAGCAGCTTTAAACATTTTTTGGCCACAAATACCATCATAGGGCCACCATCATATCAGCATCTCATAAAGTTGGTATGGCTAACCTCTTAGCAAATAAATGCCTATTGACACATCCAGCCGACTCATTAACATTTATTTGAGTCATGTTTCTGGGGAACTGACAAGTCTTGCGCTCTGTCTCTTTTACTTACCTCTGGTTTGGTCTCTACCAACTTCTGAAAAACTCCTTAGTTGGTAAATGCTCCACTGTGCTTACTGGTGAGTCTCTTTCTTTCTGCTGTTTGGAGCTGGGCAAATAGTGTACAGTGGGTTTGTTATTGCTTTTTCACTGCTAACAGCTGCCTGCTGGAAACAAAGCTGATGAATGCCTGAGACTAACCATAAACATCAAAGTTGTGGGCCATAAAAATAAAACAATGGGCTTAAACAGACGATAGAACTCTGTAGCGCTGCAAAGTTGAGTGTTAGAAATTTGGGATTTCTGTCCTATGAGTGACCCTTTTGACATTATACAGTCATTTGTTTCAATCTTCCATGATAATATCCAATCCAATTTTATACATCAGTTAGTTATCTTTAAAGTTACTTTGAAAGGAGCTTTGTCAAGTCTGAGAGAACAATGAAAAATAAGATGCTATTGCATTATGAGAGTTGTAGGACCCAGTGTTTGTGGAGTTTGACCCATATTAGGGACTAAAAATAAGGATATCTCGGCATCTGCTGCTTCAGTTTTGACCATTTATTTTGTCTCCTGTGATGTCACGTGTCACAGTCACAGGTTGTCATTTGCCTTTTCTGATTGGTTGTCAGTGTCAAGATGTTGGATCTAAAAGAGTACGAGCCAGCCTGAGGGTTGATGCGAAGGGGAGGGAGTTTGAGTTGAGATATAGGAGCGTTGGCTGCAGATAAATGCGCAGACCAACTTACTGTTGAGGCCGTAAAGGACAATCATTACCCTCATCCCTTAAGTATTTTTGTTTCGTTTCTGTCTATGTCCTTTTAGCCTAGATGACCTGAAAGCAATGACTGGAGCGGACCTGAGTGGGGCTGGCCCGACCACCCAGTCAAGTGGATGACGCTTCAGGGAACGAGTGAAGCCACGGTGGAAAGCTAGCCTAAGCTCATTTGCAGCATGTAAGGCCTACATCCTTTCTTGAGTGGCAACCAAGGGATTCAGTGCATGTAGTGACCTGTTAGTAGCTGGTACAGGTAATTAAATCCCCTAGGCCTAAAAAAATCATTTTATCAATACTACCTGTGCCAGACCAAATTGTGGGGGTAGCCCTTTGACTAAAATATTGATTAGTGCAGGTGTAAAGGCTACTTTGGCATGACCGCTATGCCTCAAAACAATGTGAGCATTATAACTGCCAATACATCGCAACAAATTTATCGCAAGTTTTAGTTTACTTTCATAACACTGCACACATTACTACACCTTAGTTTTATACTTCATATAACACGACTGTACAACTATATTTGAGGTGTTTCTATTAAGGTAGTATTGACTGCACATCATTATTTTGCCAAAATTCAGAGTGAACCCAGATTCTACAGGGCTGAGCTTGCATTGGCTTCAGATACGAGTACACCTCTGTCTGCTCATTTCTGCTGATGTGTGTAACCAGACTTGTATGCAGAAATACCACTTGAATTCTCTTGTGCACACTAACAATAAAGTTATCTCTCTAAAATCAGTTGCTTTTCATAGAGTGTGTGTCACTCTAATTAGATTTAAACAGCCAGTGTTATAGCTATATTGCATCAGTGTGATAACAATAGTGCCTAAACCAGGAAACAATGCTGATTTTCTGTGACCTTGTTAGGTGGGAAATGCTCCTTAAATATCCAGAAGATTCTATGAATATTCAAAAATTAAAAAAACAAAACACTGCTAACATCCACTGGCTTTAGGTTAGTTACTTGTGCAATGCATGGAGTTAAACCCTTTCCGATGTAACATTGTCCCTAACATAATTCTATTTTTAAAAAATGGGTCAGTTGAAATTGTGGAATGTGAAATGTGCCACTCGTAGTGACAACATTAAAGCTGTGTAACTGCAGTTCTCCTCAGTGCTGTGGACCATTGTCGCCTCTTCTGGCTCATTGTTTGTGTTTCATGGCCCACAAGTTTTTGTTTGGTTCAGTCTCATTGCTCCTCGTTTCAACTGCAGCAGGCAGCTGTTATCAGTGAAAATGCTCTGAAAAAACCCCCTATACACTACCTGCACAAGACCAGCAGATAGACAAAGTTAGCAACTAGCTGCTGAGCACAGTCTGGCATTTGGCAGCTAAACAGCCAGAGCTAAATGAAGAGTGAATATTGAACTTACGTTCATCAGGTTGATGCAAACATGACTCCAGTTGAGAGATTATGCTGCTCTGGGGCTGCTGGATGAGGAAACAGGTAATAGTTTGCTAACGCTTACAGCCATATCAATTTTACAAGGGCGTAATATGTCCGAAGTGTTCTATTTAAAGTTTATTGAGAAGTTCAGCTGCCAAGTGACCCAAAAAAAACAAAAACAAAAAACTGATGGATGCAGATTTAATGTTTATGTTAAGGGGACAGTATGCTCCAAACTAAAGTAGGAGCTTTTGGGATTGTCAAACAAATGAAACTTCCTCCCTCTACACCTTTCCAATGTTCATACTTAGTTTAGTTTCAGTTTGTTTATTTGCACGAGTAATAAAAAAGACATAATACTTAACAGGATAAAAGGGATTGTGCTGGTGAGATTTGAAAACCCAAAAAGGTTTAAAAGGGAACTCATCAAAAAAGAAAAATGGAAATAAAATCAATCTAAAATCACAGTTTATCAATTAAAAGAAAAACAAACACATTAGCACAACATACAAAACAAATTAGAAAAACAGGACTATTATATATGTTATGTCATGTGTTACATAAGCCAAATGCTAATAACAAGCATACAGTATTCTTCAATTGCTACAAAAGAAAACCAGAATAAATTAGGCCACGTGATACATAGGTTTGTTTGATGCATACCGAAGCGCCTAACTTTCTAAGCTCTCCTGTTATATATAATCTGAACTGCGAATCTATAATAATGCTCAATTTCACAGAAGGTGCGCAGAGAACTTTTTCTCCAGGTATATTGGAGGCATTCCTGAGACTGCAACACAAAGTTCTGTACAGAAATGCGACAATGGTGAAGTTCCTCTCAAGCACAAACTTTGTCCAGATGTAACTACTTTTGTGACACAGGCTCCATCACTCTTATCTAGACATAAACATGTAAAACAAGTTCACAGTCTTTCTGACATAACGACTGAATCATGGCACTCTCTGGATGGTCAGATGGTATCACTTGCAATGGAATTTCCCCTTTACTAGCTCTGATGCTATCTTCCCATCCTGCAAGCCCTCATCACGAGGCAGCTTACACAGGGGTAACTCCATCCCCATGACTGAGTTAAAACAACAATAGCCATCTCATAAAAAGCAGGGACTTCCGTTCAAATATTTGGCCATTTGGAGGCTCAAAGACAAGACAATAAATGAGACAGTAGAGGTCATGATGGGGGACGAGCTGAGTCATTTGCATTTTATTGGCCTTCTGATTTGAAGATACTAAGCTGTGCATACCACACTAGGTCTGTGGAAAACTAAGGTCAGCCATGAAAAAGAAAGATTTTGGATGCATGTAAAACAAAGCTCTTGTGTCAATTGTTTATCTTTCCCCAAACCAGCTCTTAGTCATTCTTTCCTTCACCCAAACAGTCTGAGGGAAGAGCAGCAGTTTGGAGCTGAGAGGTACAAACCAGCAGAATCTTACAGAGAGATTTGCTTTAGTTTTATTTTCTTCAAAACTCTTTGGTCTTTCCCTCTGTACCATGATTAACAAAGCATCTGTTGGAGGAGGAGAGACAGGCTGTTACTTTGACAAGCCTGCTGTTAACATATTTTCACAGACCCATGGCAGACTGTAAAGGCCAACCACCGCTTACTGGGGGCTTTCAGATTGTTTTACTCGTCTGTGTCCATGAACAGATAATCTTCTGTTTCAACACATTAATCAATCACCACAAGGTTGTTGTGACAATCGTTTGATGGGCGTCAACACTGTATTTGGCCCTTCTGTTTTTTTCTAGAACTCTTCAGTCGGATTTGGTTAGTATTATTGTCTTCTTTTTCCCCTTGCAGACCTACTTAAGTGTAAAGTTCATAATTGTTCATCAAATCACCCACATATCCTTCATTCCATGTGCTGTGAACTTGTGAACAGTGATGCAGGAAGCCAAGTTTCACTACGGCCACATGTAAAACTCCAGTGGCCTGGATAATAAAATAATAGAGTAAATAAAAACAGTCCACTGCTGCATTCTTTTACTCTACTGAACAGACTGATGTTTAATGTTTTCTTGGTATTTCTGTCGGAGACTGTCCTCCATAAAAAACAGCCCCATAGGTTGTTTGCACAAGTATCTTATTATGATCTATAGTGGTGTTTTATTGTTAAGCGACATCTACTGGTTGTGTTATTCAGCAAGTCCCAAAAGGAGATGTTTAGGTTCAAGTGTCAAAGTCATCTAGTGGCTGTTGTAATTATGACAGGAGCAAAGGAGGAAGTCAAGTGATGTTGTTATAGAGCCACAATGTCCATGTAGGGAAGAGCCCAGAGCTGATGGATAGATCGACAAAACATTGGACTTTAACATGGGAGACCGCTGTTCTTTTCCCATTTCAAACCGACGGTCCATGCTGTTTCTTTTAACCATGGCTGGTCCATAACATTAACCGCGTATTTATTATTGTAACCATGACGAGCTCATCTAACCTTAAAAAGGTACTTATTTCAACCCAAAACTATGATCTTTCCCTAAACCTAACCTTTACCATAGCATTGTCACATCATAAAAGGGTTAGTTATTAGTTAGCACTAAACACTACTCCACCTACACTCAGCTGGCCTTTTATTAGGTACACCTAAAAAACTAATACAGTCAAATACAGCAGTCCTGCAATGAATCCTTTATTCACAATGGTCATAATAATAATTTGTTTTGGAAATGTTTAACAGAGGTGTTGTTTCAACTCTCTGCTATATGGACAGGTGTTTCTATTATCTTGTCCACTCCATTTATATCAATGAGGGTATGCTCTACAGCCCCACTACTGAAATGACATCAGGAAGTTTAGCAACTAATTATTAAGTAACAATATGCAGACTATGAAGCAGAATGTCAAAAAGGTGAATCTAGAGTGTCCACTGACACATTCTTCATTGACTGGAGTAATTATACACTTATTCTTTGTAATTATTTAATTAATTGCATAAAAATATGAAGTGATTGATTAAACTAATTTTAATTTGCTTTTAATTTGCTAATATCACACTCATCTAAGGTAGGGCAGGGCAAGTTTATTTGTACAGTACATTTCAACAAGGTAATTCAAAATGCTTTACATAAAAGGTGCTAAGTGCCCGGTACTTCCTCTCGGGTTTTCTGGCTCAGTAACTGGTAATTGTAAGGTGGCCATTATTAATCATCACTTGGACAGAGCTTTTCTGTTTTGGGGATCAACATCTCGAAGTCTTTACCCATCAAACTCAAAATGGATCATGACTGGGATTATTTAAACTCAAATTGAAACGGTCTTTAAAGAGGGATCAGTCATGTCGTCATGGTTATCAGGTGCTTGTCATTTTATGGAACTTTAATTGTGTCACTGTAAATTGTTTGTGTTTTGTGCATTGTGTTATGCTGTTTTATATCTATTTTATTGTTGACTTTGTATTTTAAAGGCCCATCTAGGGACATGCACTACAAATGAGTTTAGGCTATAAATGCTGTGGTATGTGGCAATGTTCATGCTATATCTCTGTCCCTATATAAATGAACATTAAATAAATGAAATCAATTAATTATTCATTCATAAGGTTATTGGCGAAAAAGCTACAAAATGGCCATTAAAGAAACAAGTTAAAGGTGTACTCCACCAAATTTGCATTGCACTCCTATAACATTGTTGAATTCATGATGGACAGTTTCTTAAAAAAAGATGAAAATCGATGCAGTTGAGCCAGAAATGCTCTTTCTTTATTCCACATATTCTTCTTCCTTCTAAAACCTTGTAGCCTCAAGGAGAGATGAAGAGCAGGCTACAGAGGTCTGGTAAGCTCACTTCTTTCTAACGCCATACCCGAAGATTTTATTTTACCGTTCAAACTTGCGGTTTTAGCCCCAACTGATGCTGACTCAGTTGACATCACTTGAGGACATTTCAGGGAACATTTTTCAAACAGCTTCACCTGAGTTCCTCTTTAATCATTCTACTTCATTTTATTCTCTAAATTATAAATACAGTTGGAACTTTTTATATGCCTTTAACATTGTTGTTTTATTATTCATAGAAATGGGCCACATGGCTAAAAACTCAATCCTAGCATACTTAATTTTATATCATGATATCAAAATATATGGTACAATAGTAAATGTTCTGAAAAAACTATTGAGAAAATTGAATGAAATATTCAGCTCGAGGCTCCATGGGTTTATCGCATCCATCAAAAGGAAATATGTTTAGGTGTTGTGTGCACCATTTTGTCCAAATTTCCCCAAAATTCAGCCTGGTAGATCTAGTGTCTTTGGAAACTTTGGGGTCTCCAGTAGAAATTAAAATGATATTCTATAAGTTTGAACAGAAATCCTCTATGAGTTTGTAAGGATGGAGCCACTGGCAGGTCTGGAGGGATAACAAAGATTAAGTCCAATTTTGAATGCTGGACTTTTAACAATCTGTTTTCCCATTGTGGTATTAATACTTTAGAGAGAGGAAACGATTTGAGTATTTTTCCACTGCTGAGCAGAACTGAAGTCCCTTGGATGAGTGGCATTTTCTAACTCACTATTAGTACATATGCTTTTAAATATACTTTGACAAAATGCCTGCTTGGTATACATATGCAGGGGTTGGGGAGTTGGTTGAGAGGGTGTTGGAGGAGCTTTACTGAAATTATCCCTAGTTATTTAAAGATAAGAATTAATAGAGAATGTTGGGTAAAAATCTTGCATCTACATCAATGGTTATCTATATGCTTTCATACCAGCTATTTGGCTCATGAAAGTCTTTTCTACATTTTTAATATGAAAACTGCATCACAATCAAGGTTGAACAAAAAGTTGTTTTCTTTGTTTCCTATAAAACACACACTGTGGAGATAAAAAGTTTTCCACTGACATCAGCAATTTGCTTTAATGCTGAATAATCTGGGATACCAGACAAACTGTGCAAAGCAGCACGCTTGGAAGTAGCCCTGTTACTATTAATTGAGTTAAGGAGGAATGTATGAGGGATCCGAAAGCAAAAATACATAAATGCAAAAAAAAAATCCCCTCTGAAGACAGTTACACAGGTAGAGAAGTATTCACCAAAAAAAATGAGAACACATTCTTGGACACTTTAACAAGATAATTATGAACAGACTCAACAACACTGCCTGTGGCTCCAGATATCTTCTCATCCAAACAGATGATGGCCAGGCACATGTTGGAATTCAGCAAGATTAAAAACATCCATAGTCTCTTCTTCTTCTGGGAAACACACAGATAAAAAACTTTTCTGTTTCTCCAGCAAAATATTCTTCATTGATAAGTGGTGTGACAATACATCTGGCAATGTCAGGCCTGGCAACTTCACAAGCGCTTCAGCTGACCTTTAACCTCTGGGTGTTGTGTAGAGGGGTTGGAAGGGGTGGGGCTCACTCTCACTTAACAGACTATACAATTTATCTAATATAGTTCAGAAGGTGATTCCTAACCAAGCAAGCGATACAACCTCCCAACATGAAGATCCCCAACACAGTGAAGGGGAATGTGGTCTATGACGTGTGTTTTGTCTAGTGCAGAACAAATCTGCCCGCCCTTCTATGAAAATCCTGTCTATTTGCCAAAATTAACTTCTTTAGTCAGTAGGGACACTGGTGAAAAATCCACTCCAAACAGCAAGTAACAATTTTACTTTTCAGTTAAAAGTTCCCCTCTAAATAGCCAGAAGTGATTACTCCATTCATATAGCACCAGAGACAGCTGTACCTCTTCACCACCTTCACCCCCATCAGTAAGTAAAGGCCGTTATATACTCCAAAAGAGGATACTGGGAGGAGACACCCACCTCAGCCCGAAAGGAGCTCAGGGGCCTGAAAGGAGCTTTATTAGTACTTAAAGGCAACCCATAGCATTTTCTTGTAAACAAACAAAAGTCCTTTTTAAGTTCAGTGTTCTGAACCATCATCAAAATGCTTTTGGTGTATCCTTGAAGTCTAACAATTATGTTGAATGCATTTCCTCCCTCACAGTACATCTACTAAGCCGATAGTCTAAGTATTAGAAATCCTGCATTGTTTACATCCATGTTTAACGTGCTGGCATCCATGTTTAACTTCCCTGTCTTTGTTGGCACATTGCTGTGTTTCTTGGCACACTACTGCTGCCTGTGGATCAGCAGAATAATTTAAATGATTGGCAGGATTGTATATTGCATCAACCCCATGCATGTGCATGAGACAAACAAAATGGGAGCCCACTAATAGAACAATTAAGTCTAAAAATCCTTTTCATTAAAGAATGCTTCAGAAAATAATTTCAATAATTAATCCCTCAGTTTCCTACTGTGGATTAAAAAAAACTCTGCCTTTGTCGGTTTTCTTCTGAACTTGTTCCCTCCTGTTTCTGTTCACCTCCTCAGTGCTGTCTCACACTCTGATGCAAAATATCTGTCCTGTTTATACTCCTCACATAAACACATCGACGATTGCAGCAACACAGTGAGGCATTAGAGGAACAGAGTGTTCTACAGTCAAACCGTGTCATACTGCTTTTTCTTCTTCAAACACATGTAGGCCTCCTCCTTTGTCTCTGCTTACCAGCTACAGTAATTAGCAACATATGTTAACATTATACCTCTATGGTTTCTTTTAAAAATTCAATCAAGATAAGTCCATATATAGTATTAATGCATGCTGTGGCCAAAATGTCGTCTTTAAAGCAGTAGGGCTGACAAAGTTATATTAAAACCTGGCTCTATGATTATTTAAACAACTGATCAGCAAGAAGATGGCACATTTGTATGAAAAGCCAGGAACTCTTAAACACATAGGAAGTCTTAAACACACAACTTTTGTTACAACACTATGCTAAGTGAGTCCAACCTCTCTACAAGTCTGTCCACACTGAGCCCTGTCCATGGGAATGTCTTGCATTGCTCTAATTAGTCCCAGATCCAGAATTATAATTAGTAACAGACCCAAGACATACCAGTATACAGCAGTATGCCTCCTAAAAGTCATTACTCTCTGTCTTGTCACCTCACATCAACATATAAAGAAAAAGGAAAGAAAAAGCTCTTCAGTGTTACTTTTGTTTGTTTCAAGTTGATCATTATGTCTAGACACTTTCTTGCCATCACAATTCTCACATTCTTTCTCCTGCCAGGGCCCATGATCACTTGTGGATTGCATGAATCATCTCTGCACTGGCAGCAATAAAAGGCACTCTGCTTTAACAGACGAGACTGGAGACAGTACATATCTGGCTTATCTATGTGACACCCCCCACATGGGCTAGGCAATATACTCAATGTTCACAATATATCTGTGATCATTTTGTTGGACATCCAAAATTAGGCAGATAGACTGTTCTCAGTATAGCAGTTACTGTAATTTTCTTTCTGTGCATTTAATTGCTAATGTATTTCCTTTCGTGCATAAATGAAAAGAAGCATGTACAGTAGAGTACCACAGATCAGTGGCCCCCAACCTCTAGGCCATGGACTGGTACTAGACCACAAACATTTTCCACTGGGCAACAATATTTGTTTCTGCAAACGACAGCTGACTGATATGTATATAATGGTGAAGGGCATTAAAAACTCCTTTTGTTGTATTTTATTTTAACCTGGTGCAGTCTGTCATAACTTCCTGTTACACCCCCACAAAAACAATTTCTTGATTTTTCGCTAAAGTAGGTTGTCAGTATGTGGCTAACTAGTCTGGTACCAAGGCTTATTTGTGTGTTGGGCGTGTAAACAAAGTGATGACACCTGAACCAATGCTTATATTATTTGTGAACTTTTTTTGACCTATTCACCTGTGTTTGCTGGAGTCCATTTTAACTTTGATTAGTTGTATTTAAATCAGTATTAGGCTACATTGTCCTGCCCTAATTATGACACAGAAGCTGATGCAAACCCTTCATTAACGCGGTTGAAGAAAATATGTGAAATGATTCAAGGAGATGTGAACTAAATGTTAAAATATAGAGGTTTTTCAAAATGTTTGTTAACTGTACAGCTTGTTTTTAGAATTTCTCTGCTCCCACAATGACTCGATAGCAACTCTGTTTAGTGTGGGTGCTACTGAACAAACTGACCTTCACTCATTCATAGTGAAGGTCACTGTTATTTCATATGGAATGACCAACCAGACTCAAGGCTATAGTATACTTCAAATGAATTAGGTGAGTGTTTCTACCTGTTCTTAATGGCCACACACAAAGGCAAAGTGAAAAGCCTGCTGTCTTAGAGAAGGGCAAGACATGATGAATCATAAAAATGGGGACATGAGAGCACACTTTCAGACTTTGTCTCTTCAGAGGAATTCATAGTGTTGCACTGGTTGTTCGCACAAAAACTGAAAAAAAAAGCTTGAGAAAGTGCAAATCCTGTTTAAAGCCAGCCTACTTGCTTACCTCTACACACCTGACCAATCACTGGGTGGTGTGGGTGTGCTTGTTGGATTGTCTGTTTCCAAAAGTTACAAAAACAGTCAGATGCAGCTTTCAGATGCTGTTAGATGAAGATTTTGAAGCATACTAAAGGCTTTACACCCTCCTTCCTCACAGACCAGTTATCATTTAAACTGTTGACTCTCTTTACCTTCCCTCATTCAAACGCGTTACTCTTACCACTTTTCAGAAAAAAACGCACTGGATAATAAGCATATGTTCGACCTATGTTTGACCCATTCATAGCAGACGGCTGCCATGGGTCAATCCCTCCTTGTTACTGTTCACACAAGACCTGACTCTGCCACTGTAGCTCTATTCACATTAAAAATGGTTGTTGCAGTGTTTACACTAGAGAATGGGGGTAGAAGCATGCATTCCTACCAAAGTAAGGACATTTTTGAAACCCTACACATTGTGGCTTTAACTTTACAGCTGTTTTCCTTTGTAATACAGAAGTTTAACAAAGTCTTTCTAGGCCAGAGTGCATCACAGTCAGCACTTGTAACAATGGCCTTTACGATGCCAAAAGCATAGTAAAGCCCAGTGCTTCATAATGTTGAAGTTTATATTTCAGTAGTGCTTAGATGACAAGAAGTTCTAATTTTTTTAGTTTACCATCAGTCATTTACATCTGCATGTATCAAAGACTGCATCATGAACTGTAAAAATACCATAGAGTCTGGATCTTTCTGAAGCTCTCTCTTTTAGTTGTGGTACAGCTCTGTGTATGTCAATTCAATAGCACCCTGCAGCCTTCCTCAAGCAGTTTCACACTCCTTTGAGCGCTTGTCACCAGCCAGCAATTAGCTGCAACTTAGAACAAAGCTACCACTGTTGAAGGTAGGATGACTAGGACTAGCCCTGATGGAAGAAGGTCGGCTATGAAACACTGTGATGAGGCAGCTGAAAAGGTAACATTGAAACTACCCAAGGTAAAATTTGGGAGGAAAAACAAACACACTGTAATTAATAAGACCACAATCACAGGTTTCTGTTGGGGGGGGTGGGGCAGTACACATGATACAGTTTATAATACACTCTTAAGATAGATAATTCAGAAAGTATTCAGACCCCTTCACGTTTTTCACATTTTATGTTGCAGTCTCATCAAGCAATACTCAAAACCCCATAACGACAAGGAGAAAAAATAACTTTAGAAATTTTTGCAAATTTATTAAAAAGGTGAACTGAAATATCACATTGACAGAAGTATTCAGACCCTTTGCTATGACAATTAAAATTCAGCTCAAGTGGCTCCCAATTTTTTTTAATCATCTTTGAGATGTTTCTACACCCTGATTGGAGTCCACCTGGGGTAAATTCAACTCACTGGACATGATTTGAAAGGCGCACACCTCTCTATATAAGGTCCCACAGCTGACAATACATATCAGAGCAAAAACCAAACCATGAGGTCGAAGGAACTGCCTGCTGAGCTCCAAGACCACGTTGTGTAGAGGCACAGATCTGGGGAAGGCTACAAAAATTTCTGCTGCACTTACGGTTCCCAAAAGCACAGTGGCCTCCATAATTCTTCAATGGAAGACATTTGCAGCAACCAAGTCTTTTCCTAGAGTTGGCTGCCCAGTCCAGAGATCCTGTGTGGAGATGGGAGAAACTTCCAGAAGGACAATCATCACTGCGATACTCCAGTGATCTGGGCTTTATGGCAGAGTGGCCAGACAGAAGCCTCTCCTCAGTGAAAGACACACGAAAGCTGCTTGGAGTTTGCAAAAAAGCACCTAAAGGACTCTCAGACAGTGAGAAAGTAGATTCTCTGGTCTGATTGAACCGTTTGGCCTAGATTCTAAGCATCATGTCTGGTGTTTCGGGGGTGTTTCGTGGGTGTTTTTCAGCAGCAGGAACAGGGAGACTTGTCAGGGGTGAGGGAAAGCTGAACAAAGCAAAGTACAGAGATATCCTTAATGAAAACCTGAACCAGTGTTCAGGACATCAGACTGGGCTGAAGGTTCCCCTTCCAACAGGACAGTGACCCTGAACACACAGCCAAGACAACACAGAAGTGGCTAAGGGACAACTCTATGAATGTCCTTGAGTGGTCCAGTCAGAGCACTGACATGGACCCAGTCGACATCTCTGGAGAGACCCGAATATTCCTGTCCACTGACAGTCCCCATCCAAATCTCCAAATCCAGGTGTGCAACGCTTGTTGCATCATACCAGGAAGACTTAAGGCTGTAATCACTGTCAAAGGTTCTTCAACTAAGTACTGAGTAAAGGGTCTGAATACTAATGTCAGTGTGATAATTCAGTTTTCCTTTTCAATAAATTTGTAAAAAAATTCTAAAATTCTGTTTTCACTTTGTCATTATGGGGTATTGAGCGTAGACTGATGAGGGGAAAAATTAATTGAAACAATTTAAGCATAAGGCTGCAACATAACAAAATGTGAAAAAGGTGAAGGAGTCTGAAGACTCTGAATGCACTGTATATGACTTTAATAATCACGATGCATAGGGAAAAAGCAATGAAAAAGAAAATAAACATAGAAAAAAGCCTTTAAACAGTTCAATCTTGGACCAAATATTACAAGTCATTACTAAGGTCTAAACAAAGGTGGATTTAAAAGTTACACTTAGTTTGTTATAGAACACAAATGTGTACCCAAGTACTGACTCATGATATCTTGACTTGGAAAACATCAATAGGGAGCTGGAATGAACTTTTAGGGGCATTTTTTGAACAATAATAAAATCAGGGGGTGTCTTTAAAGTTTTCATCCTTAGGATTCACTCCAACTGCCTTTTGCTGTGTAGAGCTGCTTCTGCTTTTGATAGCTTTGTTTGGACCTGAAGTGATTAGCCTATTAACTTAATCAGTTGATAGTCAAAAAAATAATCAGCACATATTTTGATAATTAATAAATCATTTATATCTTTTTTAAATAAAAATGCCAAACACTCACTGGTTTCAGCTTCTCAGAAGTGAGTATTTGCTGGTTTTCTTCAGGCCAAAACACACCACCACCGAACAGTGCATGTACAACCCCCACACCAGCAGCTAGGCACACGTTGATGCTCTGCCCTGCAATACTTCTCACCACTGTCCTATTTGTAGCCTTGCCATCACTGAAAAGACACATTTTTTTTCCAGAGAAAAGGCTGTTTTGTACTTTCCGTCTCCCATAACAGCTAGACTTCCCTCTGTCTCTGTCGCTGTGTATACAATGGATGAGGAGAGACCACTTTTTGAGGTCTAGAGGTATAAAGAGCTATATGACCCACAATCGCGTTATTTCAAAGACAATGGCAAAAAAGACATTGGCTGGCAAGCCATAGCTCTGGAGATTGGCTCTTCAGGTGAGAACTCAAGTTTCAGTAGAGGGTGTCCACACAAGATTGTAAATTAATGTCTGCACATTGTTGAAAACATTTTTATGGTAGACATTTTATTAGTATAGTATGATCAATGATCTGTGATCCCGCTCTATATGTGGTACTGGTCCAGTTGGTGCTCTGTAGAGCAACTCTGCCTGTTGATGTCGGGCGTCGACATGTGTCATATGATGCGTCGCAGCACTGCAGCAGCAATGTGTTTTCAGCTTTAGTTGTCTATTAATTTGGGATTTGAATCGTTGGTTGGACAAAATAATTTTACTATGTCATCTTAGGCTTGAGGAAATACTGACAGTTGACAGTTAAGCAGTTTTCACTCATTTCTGAGATTTTATAAATCAAATGGTTGATTGATTAATTGAAAAATCAGGATAATACTAATGAAATAATAATGATAATAAATAATAATGAAAATAATCATTAGTTGCAGACCTACAGACAGTTGACAAATGAAAGGAAAAACCTGTAAAACAAGTGGAGAAACAGGATGATAATACCTCCATCCATAGGGCAGGAGGGGTCACGGAATGGTTTGATCAGTATGAAAATGATGTGAATCATATGATATGATTCAAAATCAACAGATCTCAACCCAACTGAACACCACATGTTAGACATTGCTCTCAGCCACTATCATCAAAACTGTCTGTAGCTGTGTTACACGCCACCTGAGACTCAATATTAGACTCGAAAAAAAAACGGAAAACTTTTTCTTTTCTTTTACTGTATAATTTTTGCTGAGCTGCGTCTATGATGGCCACAAAAGGCAAATAGAGGATAATGGCTCTTATTTAATACAAGTGACTCAAGATTCTCTTGTCACTTGCATTAGACACAGCACCATTAGGTAACCTGACTGAGAGCATAGATGTATTAATCATACATGCATTAATAGAGCTAATATGGCGCTGCCAGTCAGTCTTGCTGATAACTTGTCACAGTGGCCACTTGCGGTACCACAACATAGACTTCCATTATAAAAAAGACTTCTGGAAAAACTCTTAATAGTATGCCTCCAACTTTAAAGGTCAATTATTATTATTATTATTATGAATTTCTAAACCATAAACCACCAATTTTTATACTTGTAAAACTTAACCTGAGGCAGAAAAGCTACTTTATATAAGTGACTTCATCTCAATGTAAAGTCTATGGACTGAGTGGGTGGGGCCAGGGAGACACAGATACATACATTCACATACACAGTGGGCTGCACAATGTGGAAGCAAACCAGGAAGCACCAAGAATTTTTTGGCTCATGCATTAGGAATGCAATTTTTATTCAAATGAATGGGCACCATCGTGGAGCCTGGTATCTAGTTCTTATAATACATTCCCGGTATTAACAGAGCTGCTACAGTGCAGTCATGCTGCATTGGTGCCAGTTTGTCCCAGTGGCAAACCACACAACTGAAATGAAAAAAATCCCCTGTGGCCAGAAAAAACTTTTTCCCCTTCGACCATGATTACAAAAGAGACATCTGTAAAACTGTTGTCAGAACACGTCAAACTGCAAACAAGGCCAATTATTGCTCTTTGTATTAGAAACTTTAAAACCATGAAGGTTTTAGGTTTAGAAAGCTTTTTTATGTGATTGATGTCATGTGTGAATGTGTATGATGTCATGACAATGTAAAATCTATAGGATTGGCCAGTGGACCAAGAGCAGCTCTTTTATAATGCTGATACTGATGTGCATTATGCAATAGGCCACACAGTGTGGAAGCAAACCAGAAAAAGTGAGACCAATTAAAATAGAGTAGAAAAGATGACATAACATAAGCTACTGCTCATACCAGATCAAGTAAGGCTGTAGAAGTAAAACCACTGTGTGTACTGAATTGCGTACCAGAGTGTTTTATTGCTTATGAATTCACTTCTTCATTTGTAAGAGGAAGATTGTTTTTTTTTTTCATCCAAAGGTTACATAGTCTTGCTGTAAAACATGCTATCTCTTGTTGTCCTTGGCAGAAGACCACTCTGACTTCATGCCCTGTCAAATTAACATGGGATATCCTGTACATGGCTCCAGCTCTGTCTCACTGTTGGTCCAAAATAAAGTTTTCACATCATAGCATAGAATTACAAGTTCCTTGCTCTAAATTTTGAGGTAAAACTTTTGTCCCTGAACACATCCTCCACATTTCCACAAACTCCAGATTAATGGACTGACCTCTGGCTAACTCCTCTGGCTTGTCCAGGGCTGCTACGCATTGCTTCACTTCACAGCTAGACTGGGGAAGGGGAAACATGGACAGGAGCTAAACCAGGGAGTAATAGAGTAGATGGTGAGGGCAATAAAACTTTGGGAAAAGCTTGTACTATGTGTCCCATGCAACAATTAATCGTCTCTTCTTATATTTGCCAGTTACATCAGTGCCTAGCGTGTAGGTAAATAAAGACACCATTTGTTTATACAGTACATCAAACCCCAGACAGGTTCCACCTTGGAGTGGCAGATACTGTATGTATATATTAAATTGTGTCTAATGTCATTGGTGGAGCACCTGATTAAAACAGCATGAAGAGTTTATATCATATAGTCTATGATTTTCCCAAACTCCACATTAAGCACTCTCATTAACTGTTTTATGTCTGTATGGTTTAAAGAGAAGTGCAAAACTCTAAAAATAAACTGGTTGGGATAGTTTCGCTTGGAATGCGAAAAGCAACAAGTTGTATTATTAAAGGAAAACTGCAGTTTTACTTGCAACTTTTTAAATAACACTGTAAGATCTCCAATTGTGACTGCATGTCTAAAAAAACTGGGCAACAAACATGAGCAGATACACAATCATGCTGACAGATAGCTACCACTTCATTTGATCAGTTGATATTGAGGTAGAGTTCTGGTACAGCTGCTTATGTTTAAAGTACATTTAATATTTGGTTTCTTTGCTAAATGAACAATGATACATAGCTACACAGCTGGTCTTGTTTATCAGTATCCCCAACAGGTTTCATTACAGGTGTGACAGAGGTCTCTTTAAACACCTACCACAGCAAAGGAAGGCCCTCTGGCCCCATTTCCATCAGCAGCAGCTCTGCCTCTCTACTCTAACCCCAACATGGTGAGTCATACTACTGTGTGTACTCATTAGTAACAAGCTTCCACTACCTTCACAGTGCCTGCCTTGGATTTCAGCTATTTCCCTGGTTCTTCCTCCATACAGTGCTCTCTCATCATTTAAAAAAAAAAAGAAAGAAAGAAAGAAAGAGCCCTTTGGTATGACCTGGTTTTCTGCATTAATTGGACATAAATGTGAGGTGTTCTTCATCTGAGTCACAGGTAGGGACAAACACAATGTGTTTAAGCTATTAACACACAATCTTTAGTGGCTTTATTGAACACACCCATTAAACCTTCACAGTGCTGGTGGAAAAACAAAGTGATTTTACCAACTGGTCAAACCTCTTTTGGCAGTAATAACCTCAAACAAGCGCTTTCAGTAGCTGTGGATCAGACCTGCACATTGTTCAGGAGGAATGTTGGACCATTCTCCCTACATCTGCTTCTTCATCTCAGCCATATTCTGCGGATGTCTGGTGTAAACAGCTCTCTGAGCTCATTCCATAGCATCTTTGTTTGGTTAAGGTCAGGGCTCTGACTGGGCCGCTCCAGAAGCTGGATTTTCTTTGTCTGAAGTCATTCTGTAGTAGATTTACTTCCATGTTTAGGGTCATTGTCCTACTGCATCACCCAACTTCTGAGCTTCAGCTGGCGGATAGCCACCCTGACATTATCAAGTCAGATACCTTGATCAAGCTGGAAATTCATTTCCCCCTCAAAGATTGTGAGCTGTCCAGGCCCAGAGACAGCCAATCCCTCCAGCGTACTTCAGCGCCAGGATGATGTTTTCATGTTGGTATGCAGTACTGTTTTAACACAATACGTAGTGCTTCCTCTTCTTCCTAAATAATTCTAACTTAGTTTCATCAGTCCACAAAACATTTTCCCAGTAGTCTTGTGGAGTGTCAAACTGCTCTTTGGCAAACTTCAGAGTTACTGTAATTTTTTTTTGGAGAGGAGCAACATCCTGGTCATGTCCTTCCATGGACTCCATGCTCCATGCAACCATACACCATGATTTGCATATGGTAGACTAATGAACAGAGATGTTAACCAGCTCCAATGATTCCTTTAAACCTTATGCTGTTATACGAGTTTCTTTTGTACCTCACTGTTCATTCTGTGTTGTGCCTTTGGAGTCATCTTAGCTGGGCGTCCACTTCTAGGGAGAGTAGCCACAGAACTAAATCCTCTCCATTTATAGACAATTTGTCTGACTGTGGACTGATGAATTTCTAAACTCTCTAAGATGCCTCTGTAACCCTTTCCAGCTTTATGCAAACCAACAATTCTAGAGCCTAAGTCTTCTGGGACCTTTTTTGCGAGGCCTGGTTCACTTCAGCAGCTTCTTGTGAACAGCAAAAGGAAAATGTTTGAGTGTTTTTTATGCATCAAAAGCAGCTCTAACCCCGACCCTCCAATCTGGTTTCACGACTGGACTCCAGGGTTGCTAACTCCTGACCAGTTGCTGACTCCTCCTGTTCGCTTTTGTTGATGTCATTAGCCGAGGGATTCACATACTTTTTCCAACCTACACTGTGAATGTTTGAATGATGCATTCAAAATGTACAAGAACAATACCTTGATTTGTGCATTAGTTAAAATATATTGTTCATTACTGTAACTTAGATGAAGATCTGACCATAGTTTTAGTCAAACTTATACAAAAATGAATCATTCCAAAGGTTCACTTACTTGCTACTGTACTTTGAATGCTGGCCTGTCAACTGCTACGTTGAAATGGTCAGTATCCTCTTAGAAAATCAGTGATTTCACCCACTGACTGTTATAAACCTTTATTTTTCACATTTTTATTTTCCTATCTCACAATTCACAGGCTGGACCACAGGCTGACACTGTCAGTGCAAAGCAAAAGATGACAGACACATTCTCAATTTGTATTCGTAGCACAGCACAACTGATAAAAATGGATTTAATTCAATCTGATTTGCAGTGGTCTGAAAATTGTTGGCAGTTTGTCTTTTCAATATGTTCTTTGTATTGGAACAGAGATTACTCAGTTGTTGTTTCCACTCACGCAGTCGTAGGTCTTACATGCATGTTGTTGTTGACGACGTGATCTTGGTGTGTCAGAGCAGTTAGACTTTTGACAGTCTATCTTCTATCTTCCAGGCAGCCATTAGTTTCTGCTCATTTCACTACACTATGAAAACTAACTTGTAGAAACTTAAAAGCAAACGAGATGTTTTCTGCGATGGATGACCTAACTCAAGCCTGTCTCAAGGTTTTACAGGATTTTTATAGTTCTATAAATGGAAGCCAATGGCTGCCATTTAGGCAGGAACACCAAGTTTAAAACACCAAAACCGTATGGTATGCTGCAATGCTGTTAGCAACCGACTGCAAAGTCAGTTGGGCGATAATTCAAAATGATTGTTTATCAACCATGGATCAAATTTTAATTAAAAACCATAATGGAAAACAATGGAGCAGAGTTCATTGCTTTGAACATATGTTTGATTTTGATTTTTGCACGTGATTTTGCAAGTATTTGCCATATAGAAATACATGTTGAATTTATCAAAGGTGAAACAGACTGCATGTTTATCACATGTGGAAATTTCAAAAAGGCACATGTTATCAATTCACACAACATACTGAGTACACATAGGATTTTCAGGTATTTTCCTTGTGAAGTGTGGAACCTCACGTGTTAAAACAAAACTTTCGCATATAAAATTGTTTAACAGCATTTCACATTTGATAAATGCATAAAGAGAGATTTGTATGTTAGTTATTTTCATATATTTAACAAGTACAAGAAATCAGGATACCTGCATATGTGGTTTCCATACATTCAATATGTGAAATACTTAATTTCACATAGGCATTTTTTGTGACATTCATTAATAATTAATGAATGCCACTAATTTCTAACCATGTTTTCCAATATTGGAAAAGATCTCCTATTATTGTGATATTGGATTTAACCATATTGGCCAGCTGTTAGGTGTTTTGGATTTACTTGCTGGTCGAAAATATGAATATGCAGTTGAATGTCCCATAAAGACAAAGAGGATTCACAAACTAGCGGGTGGGGGGTGAGGGGTGAGGGGTATTCATTTAGCCCGCTGCGCCCCACCCCCCATGGCCCTTTCACTTCATACCAAATGGTAGGTCCTCAAAGCCAGAGCTGAAAACAGGAAATCTCCACAGCTCTCGCCCCCCGCAGGGGGGAGTAAACGAATTAGCATAACTGACAAAGACGCGAGATCACCTCGAGCTACGCATCCAATTAACATGACAACGACACAGTGGCCGTTTGAGTCTGACCAGGAGCTGCAAGGAACACATGTCAACACGGTGAAAGAGGCCAAAGAATGTTGAGGTGCTCGCAGAAACTCAAATGCATTCATATTCAAGTTTGCGGGACTATTTTGGGCAGATGCAGGGGATGTCGTTTCCTAGGAAAAGCAATTGGGCCATTTTCTGTGAAATCTCCAAGTCCAATCAGAACAATTGATCTGATACAACTTAGGTGAACTTTTGATTTGAACCGCCGCAAGAAAGAGTCAGGAGAAAAAGCTTCATCTATTGTGTAAGATCATCTCGACGCACGGAGAAAGCGCAGGAATGCGCAGATGAATGTGACCGAAGGCTATTCAGAATTTGGACTAACTTGACTATGAACAAATGTACTGCCTGTTGCCTTGTGCAGCGCATCACACTTCAATTTAGTATATTGAATTTCTTCCTTGTAGAAGTTTGCAGTGTGAAAGAGACTTACCGTCACATCTCAGGTTTGGAAACAAGAGAAGCATCCAGACCAGACTCCTCGGGAAAGTTCTCATAGCGCCAGTCTTCACTCGCACAAGTGTGCAGGAGAATATCAAAGACCAGACTGATGGTAGTTTCCTCCAGTTTTAGGAGCAGAGCCTCTTCTGCTGGATCTTCTCTCCGTGTTGTTTTCCAAGTCAGCAGCCGGGGCCGGAGGGACAGCGCGCTTTCCAGGTCGCGGAGGAGTCGGGCATGGAGGTGCGGAACAGATGCGGGCTCAGAGAAGAAAACAAAGCCGCCCTCCTCCCGAGCACAGTCCTACAGAGACGTCGAGAGCCGCGCGGCTCCGTCAGAGCTGTGGCGTGTGTCCTCGCGCTGAAAAGAGGCGAGCTTGCAAAACTTGAGCGGACGCACGCACGCACTTCCACGCACACACAGAAGTGCACCAACGTTTTTGTCGAGGGCCCCATCTAGAGACAGAAGGGAGGTAGCTTCACAACCACCCCACTGCAAAACTGCAAAAGCCAGTCATCAGCAAGTTCGTGTCAAACTGCTGCTCCCCAGTTCAGCGTGGACATACGCTCGTGCTCCCGCCTCGAGACTGAAGAATTCATGGACGTGGATGTTCCCACTCCTTCCATTTTGTCTTTACCATTCTCCCATGCAGAAATGAGGCCCAAATAATGCAAACTGATCTCTTCCTAAGTACATTCTCTTCGGCTAACTATTACATTCCGATACACACTGCCATTGGAACGGGACCGTGTGAAGGGTCTCAAATATTGCAATGGGTTTTTCTCATTCATGGTTGTTTTAATCACTTATAAGGGAAGAGATGGAGGATGACTGCAACAAAGGTCGTCACCCGGACTCGAAACCAGTGCTGTTGCAGTCACATTCTCAGCTCTTTAACCCACTAGGACACAATTATATATATATATATATTTTTTTTTTTTTAATTTATTTATTTTTTTCCCGATTCAGTTAACTATTAAATTATATTATCTTTAAATTTTATTTCACAACATTTATTTTCCATTAATGTAAACCTATTCAGTCTAAAGATACTGGAAACAGTTCATAATACAAGTTATAGTTTTATTTTATTTTTAAATAAAACTATTGGAAAATCCTGTTCGCAGTTTAGTTTCTGTGTTTGTTCCCGTGTTTAATTTTACAGCTGATTTGAGGCCAGTTGGAGTCCTGCTATCCTCCAGTCAGACACGAAACTCACGGTGCAGAAATGTTCAGTGTCTCCCATCAGGTCAAATGTCTCTTCTGGCACATAACGCACTTCAGCGGTTGGGTCACTTTATCTGGAGTCATCTCAAATGCAGTGTACATGGTGTAAATGGCATCAGATGCATTTCAAATCTCTTGCTTAGTTCTTCATGTCAACCATCAAAGGAACCTCTTCATTGTTCCCGTTTCTCCCAGAACTCAGTGGGACAATGTGTAGGTTGCCTGTTACTTACTTCAAATATTTCTATCACATTTGACATTTAATCTATCGTATTACATTGTCCCATTTGTGGGAAATAGTTCCCTAATCTCTAAATGTATAAAATGAACACTTAACAATTACTCAGTTTCTGGAAGTTGTGTATTTACAAGAGGCTCAGAAACCTCTACAGCTGTTTAAACTCAAAGTGAAAGATTATGAAATTAACTTCATGACATGGATATCAACTTGGTTTCATCTAAAGTGGTCATCTGTTTTATGACAGTTGTGCTAAATTCATAAACCTTCAGACTAAAATAATTAGCTGCATTTCTATGTCACTAGCATTACAGTGATGAAGTACAGCTGAAATTTCTAGACCGACTTTAGGCAGAGGTGAGCAGCAAGGCTCAGCTGTTAGAGGGTCCTCCACTAGTCACAGGGTTGGTGGCCCATTCCCCAGCTCCTCTTGTCAACATGTCCTTGAGCGAGACACTGATGATCAGCACCCTGCAAGGTAGCTTGCGTGGTGCGTGTGTCAGTGGGTGTTTGACTGGCAAACTGTAAAGCCTGTTGGATAAAAACGCTATATATGTAAATGCAGCGAGTCACATAATATTGTACATGTACTTACCTTACCAATGACATGACAGCATGTGCACTGGCAAATGTATGGACGATTAAACCAATCAGCATTAAGGATTTATCAGCTCTACTGTACTTCAGTCTCACTACACAGCAGAGGTGACCAAAACTGTTTCGGGGTTAAGCACATTTTTACTTCAAAATTAAATAAATTAAATGAAACTGTCAGTCAGATCTGAAAAGTAACTACAGTTACTCAGGTACTGTCCTTTAATACAAAGCTGAGGTACTTGTACTTTCCTCGATTATTTCTTTTTTTTTTTAAATTTATTTAAACCTCTACTACACTACATTTCACAAGGAATTTTAACCAGCCATCAAAAATGAATTTTTTTTTAAATTATTTGGATTTTCTCTATGTTATTTGTTCAGTCGAATGTTCCTCTATTTCTTAATTTGGTTTCTAAAATATCTAAGAATATAAAAGGTATTTCACAGCATTCACACTGCCACCAACATTCTGATGGCGAAACGGGGAAGCTTTTTTTTTATTTATTTGGCCTAAAAGAAGTCAAATTTAAAATTAAGAGTCTAAAAATACAGTACCCACGCTGCATTAGTTTGTAAAATTGTAGCATGGAAGTATAGAACTCTATAAAGCTACAGCCCTGCTTACTGCCACTATTCACTATTTACTTTGTAGCTTCTAAAATACAGTATATGTTGTTACAGAAAACTATAACAACTATATATTATATATAATAACTATAGATTGTTTACATTTTATTGCACCATTAAAAATAATCAAATAATATATGATAATATAACACCGACAGGGGCCTTTCACCTGCTTAACGAATACTGTTACTTTTGATTATTATGTCTTGCAGTACTTATACTGCCCTACTCAGCCTGTCAAATCAGGTACATAAACCCTGGAGGAGCTATGTCAAGTCTCAAGGGGTTTTATTTACTTCTTTTCACTTCAACAATCAACAAAATATGTCATTTGTCCAGGGGTGTTCAAATGTTTGCATACAAGTGTATATTCTATATGTAGTCTCCAACCCAAACTGAGATAACCTGAGGACATCACTATGACACCATCAAGGGTATTTTCTCAGACTTGACATATTACACGTTAATATACAAAATAAAGCAAACAAACAAAATCAAAATACTTAACCATTTCGTAGTAACAGGAAGTGTTACTCAGATGTCAAAGTGCAATTTTGGAATGCCACAGCCAATTAAATATCACAAATAGACATCAAAATATTTGTCCTGAAATGTAATTATTTGTTTTCCTAGATCTATACAGAACTGTTTCACCACTGTTAAATGATTTCCAGGATTTATTTAAATTTCTTCCAACTGTGACTATCTCCTCCATTTCCTTGGTGCACTGAATTCTAGGAGAATTGTGTGCATCCAAAGCACATTCAGAAATATTTAATATGCACACCGTCATTTGAGTCTTAATTCATTTTGTCACTTTTCCGGTGTGACCATACTATATGCTCCAAACCTGCTTCGAATGACTTTGTAATATGGCTTTGGGATACACTGATGAGCATTTACCAAACAAGGAGGGGTTAATGAAAAGATGTTTTAGGTGGTATTATGGTAAACAATAATCTAGTGTTTTTGGGAAAATACTAGAAATTAAAAGACAGGATGTCTCAGTCTCTGCTGCTTAGAGTTCAACCATTCTTTGTCAATCCGTGTCTTGTGATGCCCAACTTTATGGAAATGCAGTACTAAATTACTGGAGTAAACCTTTAATTAATTATGTCTATCTTCTTGCAGCTATGCATTTTTATTTTATTTTGAATGCAGCACTTCAGGACAGTTTATGTGATATTTCTGTAATCAGCATTAAACCAGAAATCTTTTAGTTACCAATTACACAACGACGCTGGTCTGCAGGGCGTTTCCGCTTCTACATTTGTATCTGTTTGAACTCTGTTTGTGGCAATGCCACCTAAAAAAAATCGTGGTGGGTTTCAACCCAAGACAGAAGCATGATCACAAATCACACACACACTAACTCAATTCAAATCAGATATATTTACATTTCATCAAGGTAAAGTGGTCAGAAATACTATTACCTCTAACAAAAGAAAATTAACATCGGTTGAAAAACAAAGAACAAAAAAAATCCAGTTGTAAATATCAGTGTCTATTTGAGGTAAAACAACAATTGGCATGTTAGGACACAATCATCGTGCACAGTTCATGTACTAACAGACTGCAGAATATTAAATAAAATGATGAGTCCTCCACTAACTGTCTCCTCTTTGGTCAGTACATAAAAAGTAACAGTTCATTTGGTCTGTTAAGATCAGGTCTCGTTCTCACTGTAGTTGTTTTCCTTTATTAGTTAGATGTCTAATGACCATTACTATTCACAGCAGAAAGACAAGTGCTGACAGTCCTGCTGAAGAACCACATTTACATTCATAACAATATAAAACAAGGAGTACATGTAGTTTGATGACGACACATGATAAACAAGAACAAAGGAAAAAAACCATTAAGAGACAAACGAAGTATCCAGTAAAAACATGGATGAGAGCGTCTTGTCCGGAGTGTCCCCCTCACAATGATTTCCTACCCAGTCCAGTGGACTCCTGGTAAAGCTCCAATGATGTCTGCTTACTTTCAGCAGTGACAAACACTGCACTGTCATTTGAGGATGGCTAAAGCTGCCTCTTGGATACAAGACACAACCTGCTGGATGTCCTCTTCTGTCTGTTCGATGGTGACCACCACTCTGATACTGAGGACACACAGGTGGAGCAGTCAGACACAACACGGCAGTGCCAAGGCTAATGTCATCTGCACAAATGATTCTACTTCAACATTCTAACACCAGCATGAAAACCTGGCTCATTTTAAGCTCTCATTAACAGATATGCTTTTACAAAAGCAAAAGTAAACTATTCTCAGCTCCAAGATGATTGGACTCCTATTGGAGAGGTAAAGTGCTTTGGACCCCACTGTAAATCTTAAAAAAACAACTCACAATGTAGAGTTCCATTTATAAAAAATGGTCAGTAATTTCCTAGAACAGCTGCTCACTGTAGTTTTTAACAAACATTATTCAAACAGGATTTACAAGAGCATTTGTTGAGGACTATTTTAGTGTTTGGAGTTGGTGCTGTAGTGATTATTTTTGGCAGCTGGAAGGTGTGTGTTTGAGTCAAAAACAAATTACAGTGTGTTCGTGGTGATAAAGGACAAGATACAGTACTTGCTAGTAGGTTACATTCATTGTTGGTTTGACTCTGCACATGGGATTTGTTGATAAAGGAAAAGTGTATACTTATCTTATACAGTCACACACAGTTAGATCATTTGTGGTGCAGCCAATTGTTTTTAGAAGTCATAAAATAGAGTGAGTGGACACTGTGTGTGCAGTACAGGGGTGAGGGGTCAGGTTTTGTGTTCTGCAGTGGTAAACTACACATATGTAAAAAAGAACTACAGGAGACTCAACACAATTATACATTTTGATACACTGTATTAACGGCACAGTAAGGTAGAGTCCCTTACCTTGGTGGGGGGAGGAAGCGCTCCTCCTTATCAAGGTAGCGAGCGAGGGTCAGAGCCACACGTCCTTCCAAACACTGATACAGAAAACATGAAAACTACTGTGAGACATGAAATAACAGTCTCTGTTTAAAACTAAATTATATGTCACAAGTTGATCTACAGCTGAAGGAGAATCATAGAAAAAAAAAAAAAAAAAAAAAACATATAGCAAATATATAACTCTGGGCATGAAATGGGATTAAAAACTATAGAGAACAGCAATTATTTCCCGGGTTTTTGCTTCTTCTTATTAACCTTAAAGGCTGTGATGAGGAGTCTTGTCAAAATCAGTAAAAGAGTCATCTTGATATTGTAATACTGCTGATTAAGGATTCTTGAATAGTTTATCATAATATGAATCTCTGTGTATGTTTTAAAAAACACAGAAGGTTGGGATGAGAAAACAAAAACAACTTTATATATTTCATCATGAGCATAAGTTTAGGACTTACATAATCTACAATGGTGCGGAGCAGCTGCATGTCAGAGTCTCTGGAGCCTGAACTTCTCTCCAGCTGTAAGTGAAGAGCTGGGGCAAATGGTACTCCTACTAACTTCAGACCAGGAGTTCTGTCATACATGGATAATCAGTCAAAACAAAAATCGTGACATAACACTGACATATTCGGGAAAGCAAAACTGAAACTTTGAAAATCCTTTCAATGTAAAATGCTGTGTATCCTTAGGTGTTTCCACCAAAAGTTCCTTGAACTTCCAGGTCTCCAATAGCCAACGGTGCCAGCCTGACTACCTAAAATCAGAAATTACAAGACAATTCTGCAGCATGCAGGATAATATTTTCTGGCTATTTTTTAAAGATGTCTTGTCAAGTGAGCCCTTACTTTGCAATGACCTAACAAAATTCAAGCCCAGTCCCTCATCCACTGACTGGATATTATTTTGAAGTCTCACAATTATTAGCCTCTCATGGTAATAGCATATGTATACACAAAAGCTCTTTACATGTGTTCAAAGGAACTACTTGTAGCAAAGATGCAATTCTTCTTCAAATTCAAAGAAAATGTTATTAACATTTCATCCAATGATCTACACACAACATCGGCTGCCTTTTAACTTCACCTCCAACCCTTGTCCTAGCAACTACGGTGAGGACTGCAGGTGACAAACGGATGAAGGGTGGCACGCCTACTTTCCCAGCCCCAGGGCCTGAAATGTGATGAAGAGGTGATGATGGTAGAAGAAATGGAGGCAGCGAAGGCACCAAATATCTGAGCCAATGGGCCTGAGTAACAGTGCGAATAGCAGGTGGCAGAGTCCAAGAAAAGTTGAATCGAGGGCAATTGGACTTGGTTGTAAAGGTGGTGGAGGCATGGAGGGTGGCAGTGATGCTTAGTGAGCTGGTGCTCTTAAGTTGTAATTAATTTAGAAACTCCAAGAAATACAGAACTTCCTGGAAGGTATCAGTTGCAAAGCTGGCTCTGGACTCTCTAAGAGGATCAATATGCTCAACAAATAGTATGTGAGCACTGTCCAAGGTAAATGGACAGGTGCCTAATAAGCTGCAAAACAATCTGAGCAGGCAGCATCAACCTGTCTTGCTGGATCTCCTACTATGGTCGTGCGGCCCTTTTCGGCGTCCGCACGCACCCCAAAATTTGCGTTTGCATCGACTGTCCTTAGGTTCATAAGTTAGGTTCATAAGTATTTGGACAGTGACAATTTTTTGCCTCTGTACACCACCACAATGGATTTGGAAGGAAGCCATCAAGATGTGATTGAAGTGCAGACTTCTAGCTTTAATTCAATTAACAAAAATACCACATTAACTGTTTAGGAATTACAGCCACTCTTATACATACTCCCTCATTTTCAGAGGCTCAAAAGTAATTGGTAAAAACCAACATAATTATGACTATAAGGATTATTTTTAATACTTGGATGAAAATCCTTTGCAGCCAATGGCTACCTGAAGTCTGGAAAATATGTAAATCATCGAATGCTGAGTTTCCTCCCTTGAGATGCTCTACCAGCCCTTTATTGCAGCCGCCTTCAGTTGCCGCTTGTTTGTCGGTCTTTCCACCCTCAGTTTTGTCTTAAGGAAGTGAAAAGCATGCTCAGCTGGGTTGATGTCAGGTGACTTACTTGGCCATTGAAGAATATTCCATTTCTTTGCCTTGAGAAGCTCTTGGGTTGCTTTCGCAGTGTGTGTTTTGGGTCATTATCCATCAGTTTTGCAGTATTTGGCTGAATCTGAGCAATTAGTATAGAACTATACACTTCAGAATTCATCCTGATACTTCTATCAGCAGTCACATCATCAATAAACACCAGTGACCCAGTTCCACTGGCAGCCATAAATGCCAATGCCATAACACTGCCTCCACCATGTTTGACTGATGATGTGGTGGATTTGGATCATGAGCCGTTCCTTTCCTTCTCCATACTCTTCTCTTCCCATCATTCTGGTACTAGTTAATCTTGGTTTCATCTGTCCAAAGAATCTTGTTCCAGAAGTGGGGAGGTTTTTTTTTTTAGATGTTTTCTGGCAAAGTCTAATCTGGTCTTTCTGCTCTTGAGTGTTACCAGCTGTTTGCACCTTGTGGTAAAGCCTCTGTATTTACATTCAGGAAGGCGTCTCTTGATTGTAGACTTTAACAATGATAGGCCTACCTCCTCGAGAGTTTTCTTGACCTGGATAGATGTTGTGAAGGGGTTTTTCTTCACCAAGGAAAGAACTCTGCAGTCACCCACTTTAGTTGTCTTCTGTGGTCTTCCAGGCCTTTTGGTGTTGCTTGTAGGTTTGTTTTGTTTTTTCAGGCTAATGAGAGCCTCATTCATTTGCATCGACATTTCGTTGGTCCGCATATTGAGAGTTCACATGAAGAGCTACCAAATGCAAATTCAACACTTCAAATCAACTTCAGACCTTTTTTTCTGCTTAATTTGTCATGAAATAATGAGGGAACAGGCCACAACTGGCCATGAAACTGATGTCAGTCAATTGTCCGATTACTTTTGAGACTCTGAAAATTCCGGAACTATGTATAAAAATGGCTGTATTTCCCAGAACAATAAATGCTATATTTGTGTTAAACCCCTGGAATTAAAGCTGAAAGTCTAGACTTCAATCACATCTTGATGGCTTTGTTTCAAATCCATTATGGTGGCAAAAATACGAAAATTGTGTCACTGACCAAATACTTGCCTATCTATGTACTGTTTATTTCCAATCCTCGGTCCTATTCTTGTGAAGCTGTTTCACATACTGTTTTCTCATTGACTTTTACATGTTGTTCGGCCAAAACAACAAACAAGCTCTTCTTTTTGCTATCAGGCAATCACCAACATGTTTTCTACATGTGGAACATATTAATGTACTTCATGAAAAGAAAATGGCCTATTGCTGTGGTGACACTGAATTATTCTCTGAGAAAATAAGAACAATAAGAATAAAAGACCCTGAAAGCTAGGACAGATTACAAAAATATGAGAAAAGAAATTTTCAACAAGTAACACAAGACAAGCATGAGAAGGGTTAAATGCACTAATTAGCAGAGCCAGTATGAACGAAGAATGCCCTGCCCTTTGTTGATGAGCTAAAGATTTTTTTTACATTTGATCTGACTTGTGAGGATAATAGTGTAGACTGTGACCATGCAGCAAAGAGAAGAGTTTGCTGCAAGTCTTTCCAAACTGAAGCCAAAAAAGCCACTGCCCCATACTAAAAGCACATGTCCTTAAGGACTGTGCCCCACCAATAAAAGTAGTCTTTAGAATGTTATTCTAGTACTTGTTAAACACACAAACAGTGCCTAATCATGGAAAATGTCAATCATTAAACCTGTACCCAAAAAGCCAAGCAAGTATGTTGAATGACGTTCGACCAATAGCTGTCACTTCTGTGCTTTGTAAAACCCTGGAAAGAGTTCTAGCTAGTCATTTAAATTCCTCTGTGGCCAGGCATTTCAATTCACTTACAAAAGTTGCAGAGGTACAGATGATTCACTGCTGACTATGTTTAATATCATTACTAAACATCCTATGTATCCTAAAGGATATGCCAGAGTTTTATTTGTGGATCCTTGTTCAGCTTTTAACTCTATGAAGACAAATGTCCTTTTACAAAGACTCTTTTACAAAGGTTTATAGTGACTTCAGTCTGAGAATAGAAGAATTTCTTTCTAACTGACCACAGTCTGTATCAGTGGAAAAATGTCTGAATTGTTTAATGTTAGTAAGTGTGTTCCTCAAGGACGTGTTGTTTCTCCTGTACTGTTCTCCATATACACAAAGTAATTTATGATTAAAGATTAGTGGCTCTCAGCCGGCATTGAAAATGCTTCAAAACGCCATCTACTGTTTTAAATCATACTGAACGTTGCAAGGTCACTGCTAACATAGAGTCAACCGTTTGGGACTTATTTATGTCATGAAATTTACACAAAAAAGGGAATTTTAACGCACTCTAATCAGAGGTGGGCAGCCCACCGCCCCTAGCACCCGTCCTTGAGTGGGAGTCTGTGAAGCCAATCTCATTTTCAAATATATACTGCTTGTGCTTCTGACGGCTGTAGCAGCACCACCAGACTGCATTCTCCCCTTCAGACTCTAGTATGGACTGATAATGGTTGCAGATGGAAGCAGGTCCTTCAATAGCAACACACTGCTATGTACATTTGCAACTGGCATTTGCAGAGAGAGCTATTCTAACTACCTGCTGGGCTCTGAGAGCTCTGGCTTCGGGGTTCGGGCATTACTTGGTACTGGAGCCAACGGCTCAGGGCCACCATGGTCCTCCTCCAGTATAGGTGGCCTTGCTGTCACTAAGCAACTCCTGCTTTGTAAATATCCCCTAGTCTTAGTTACAGATGAACTTACCCCTGTAAAGCCTTGTAAACATGTTTGCACTTTTGCCTCAGGACAGCAAAAATATCTGCAAAACAGATGATGAAGATGGATGAGTAAGAACAGAACTGAAAACAGCACTACTTCTTACTAAAATATACTTCTAATCAGCAGAATTAAAGTGGAAAGCCCTCTCTCTAGTGAAACCTTGGCTCAAACAATGATCTCTCTGAAGTTGAAGTAAATAAATACCCAAAAAAATGGAAAGGTGTATAGAAATGAAACCAGTTAAAGAGCTTGTACCTGGATCCTCCTCCATAATGTTGAGAGCCTCGATGGCAGCAGCAGCCAACATGGGAGGCAGGGACGCAGAGAAACAGTAGCCCTGACCTGACAGACGCTACAAACACATAAAAGTCTTATATTGCTTTTTCCTGAATCAAAGTGGATGTCATTAGGATTATTATATTGACACTAATCACCAGAAAAAAAATATTAAAGTATAACCAGTACCTACAAACTGGCATAAACTAAAAGTAGAAAATAGAAAACAACTGACTGCACCGGATTTCTCCCCCGTCAAGTCAATATTTACTTAAGTTACCTTTGGTAGCAGTTACAGTTCATGTGGACAGGTCTGTATGAACTTTATTTCACCCCGTTTAACTGCTCAAACCTTTTCCAGTTTTACAGTGAGTGTTGGTGAACAGCTATTCTAAAGTGGACTGGACTGAGGTCTGGACCAGAACATTAACATTGTTGTTTTGAAGAAATTCTCCTATGTAGCTCTGGGTTTACAGGTGGGGTTGTTGTCTGCTGACAACTGTTCACACCTCTTTAAATCAGTATTTGGATACTTATCGAAGGGCTAGAGAGCACTCCCTCAATGAAACTGAGTTGCTACATTAAAAAAATTGGTGATAGAATTGTCCACAACTGATTACCTCAAATTAATAAACAAGCCTACTGTAAAACTAAAACAAAACTACTGTTTGCAAAGATTGCATTCGACATTTGGACATCCATTTCAACAAAATGCAGCCACTACGACGACTTCTTTGATATAATGTCAGTTAGTTTGCAGCCGAGTCCAAGTAAATGTTCAGTAAACATCCAGTAAACATTAAATAAGTGAGACCTAGCATTCTCCATCAGGTTGGGTGAGTTCGAAGTTTTGAAAAGAGGCTAGTGTTTTCACAGGTAGTTTGTCCCTCCCACCACTGCAGTAAATAATAGATTAATCCTGGATAGCTGTTGATGTAGCATGTTTCTCCTTATGAAAGTAACAGTGACGATTGTCTGACCGATGAAAATTTGGTCTGACGAGAGCATATCGACCAACCAATCGACCGGGAGACTACAGTCCAAATGAGCAGACACTTTTACAGTCATTTATACAACATGTATCAAATAAAACTCCTGTTGTATTTACCTGGTGGTCAATGACAAAGGAGCGTCCGCAGCAGAAGCCTCCGATGGAGGCCACAGCATTCTCCATGTTAGCACTGATCAGGTCAATGTCATCTATCTGCATGGAAGCCGAAATGGTTCCATGTTAACATTGCACACAAATATGCCTAAAATGTTTCCACATTTGAGAGACTAACCAACTGTACTCTGGATCCCAATGCCATGTGTGTAATCTTTTTTTGTTTATCGGAAAAGTTTATTAGAATAAATCTATTTTTCACATTATTGCAATAAATCATTATTAGAACCACTGAATTCAACTAATTTTATCAGCACAAGGACTGCTGCCAATTAGAGGAAGGCAGGAAGGTTTAGGCTAGGCTGGGAGCCTAGCATCAACAAAAAAAACAGACACTGGGCTAAACTTTGTTGTTTTATTGTTCACTTTTTAAGTACAGCTATTGACCAACTGTTGTAACTATGGCAGACCTCCCAACAAATAAATTAGTGTTACCAGAACATTTTTAAACAGCTATTTAGATTTTTTTACAATGTGAATATACAGTATTTCTGTATTTAAAGCTGAGTGCACTCACATTGACCCCAAAATGTTCTGTGACTCCTCGGCCATGCTCTCCCAACACACCGAAAGACAGGCTCTCTTCCAGAAAGATTCGCACCTTGTACTTGTACTTCAGCTCCACCTGGAGGTTACACAAGCACACAAAATGGGCAACAGAACAGAGATATCTGGAAATATGACAGCCCTGGAGTAATCATGTCATACTACACACATCTCCGATGTTTGTGATAGGACAGTACTTCACAGTACAGTAGGATGATGACCAAAAACATACTATGACGGCAGCCCAAGAGCTTTTCAAGGCAGAAATTGAATATTCTTCAATGGCCATGTCAGTCACCTGACCTCAGCCCAGTTGATTACTGAAGACAAAACTTAGGAGAGAAAGAAGAACAAAACAAGCGGCAACTGAAGGTGGCTGCAGTAAAGGCCTGGAAAAGCATCTGAAGGGAGGAAACTCAGCATTTGGTGATGTCCATGGGTTCCAGACTTCAGGTAGTCATTGACTGCAAAGGATTTTCTCCAAGTATTTAAAATAATCCTCATATTTATAATAATTTCGGTTTATCCTTTTAGTTTTGAGCCTCTGAAGATGAGGGACTATGTAAAAAAATAGCTGTAATTCCTAAATGGTTAATGTGATATCTTTGTTAAACCTCTTGAAATAAAGCTGAGAGTCTCCACTTCAATCACATCTTGGTAACTTAATTTCAAATCCATTGTGGTGGTGTACAGAGGCAAAATTACAAAAATTGTCACTGTCCATATACTTATTTACCTAACTGTATCTACTGTACACAATAAACGCTTACTATGGAAAGGCTCACTGTTAGACCTCTGTAAAGCTGTCTCATACTGCTGATTGCAGTTGTCTTTATAATTGTGATTGTAACAGTAATGACTTTCTGCACTGCTGGAGCAATAGTTACAAACCAATAATTAAGTAATGTGGCAAGGGGGATGTATAAGTGTAGAACTACTCCAGAAAGGACAGAGGTATACAGTATATGCTGTTTCAAAGTTTGGGTTTTACCAGGTGTACCACCTGATTTCTCAGTTAAATCGATTACACTGATGATGTCAGAAGAAAAACTGTTGTAAGATGCAGTCAATATCATGTAAACAACTTTAGTTCCTTGCTTTTAACCCAGTCTTTGTATCTGCTACTGGAAAAGGATACTTCAGATGAGCTGTCAGTTAGATGTTTGAATTTGTTACATAATGTTAAATGTTCATACGCAGCACTGTTGGGTCTTTTTGAATGTTCATTGCATCTGTAAATAAAGCATGTTCACTTTTGCCTGTAATTAGAGTTACAACCAGGGGAAACTGTGTTAAAAAAAAAAAAAACATGTCATCTCACACCAAACACATGAAATCTGTGGTCACAACACCCCTGCAACACTGACTGAAAGGCACTTAAGATACTTGAATCAACCGATGAACCCTTCCTTTACCTGAGTAAGACCATTTGTGGTTGAAACATTGTCATGTTGTTTGTGCAGATTGTTAAACGACACTTTCACTTCTTGAGTGCAAGTGTCTTGAGTGAAAGTATATTCACTTCTTCAATGTGCGTATGCCTCTTAATAATCACGGAATCATGGGCCCTTTGACAGCACTTACTAAGGAATAACAAGGCTGGCCAGTGAATGAATCAAGGAGATTAAGTTTATCATGGAGTATAATTAACAGCCTTTGTGGTCCACTAGTTTTCTATTTACCAGTTTGGGGAGAGGACAAATATCTGCAGTGTTGATGTACAGCCCCTCGACTACAATGAACTTCCGGGTCACTCGAGCTTTACGAGGATTCTGCAACAAAAACAAAAGTATGTTAGTATATGAGACTTCGATAAGAAAGACAGTAATACACACAATATTCATTAAACAGAGTGAAAACAGGGTTATAAAAATCTGCAGTTCAATCACTCAGGAGTACATTTATAAACATGAAAACACAGGGCATATTGTGACACCCACCCCCAATAATTCTTTTCGCAAACTAAGCAACCCTGTACTAACCCTCTGGTCCTCCAGCTCCTGCTCCTTGAGCAGCCTCTCCAGATCCTCCATGTCGTTGTGTTTGAAGTATTTGATAAAGCTGCGGGACGCTTGAAGACCCTTCTGGATGGAGAAACAGGCTGCTTCATCCCTGAACAGACAATCAGGGACACAACACAAAACTATGGGACACAAATCATAAACGTACAGGCTGCAGATGGTATGTGTGTTTGTCTGTGCTGGACCTCTTGACAAACTAACCTGACTGACAGTAATTGTATAGGGTGTATTTTAGATTTATACAAGTTAGCAGAGACAATACTTACACAAAGATAATGTCCCCCCTCTTGGAGTAGGCAGGGATTGCACTAGCAATGGTTGCAAAGCCATATGAGTAGATGATGGCCTCTTCTGTTTTCATGAATCTGGCAAGACGACTCTCCAGCTCCAGGTGAACATCTTGGGGAGGGAAACAAGATAGTAGTTGACATTAAAAAGTTCATTTGCATTTACTACAACAGAACATATTGAGGCTTGCAGAGAATACAGTGGCTTCTTTCAAGGGAAAACTAAACCTGATTTAATGAGGACATAACGAAGATTTTTGACAAACTGTTCTTCACCAATATCTGACAGCAGTACTGTTTCTTATCTTTATGAATCAATAAAACATTTAATGATGATTCCTTAATATTAAAAGTTTGTATCATTTCTGATTTTGTAGTGGGTGTGGTAAAACCGTGGCGGTACACCAGAGAGGGTTCTGTGTAGGGAAAACACTGCCTTGCAAGACAAGACTTAACAGCATTATGCTTTGGAAAGTATTTGCTTGACTGAGAGGGGCCTCAGCCTATCTTTGCCAGCCTTGGTGGTTGCCACTGGCTCGCCCAGTCTCAGCTCTACCCAGGCTCCATCCTTCTGACAGATACTGAAGCCAGAATATCCAAATTTGAACAAACCTTTAGAAACATATGCTTAACAGCTTCTGTGTTTTCTACAGTCTATTAAATTATCTCAGTATTAGATGGTAGAATGTTAACAGAAGATGAAAATCAGAGAAGAATCTTTTAACTCACCGAAGGTTCCATAGAAGCCTCTTGGACCACACGTGCCCACACCATATTTCTTCAGTGATGCCAAAGCCTTTTGCTGTCATGAGGAGGAAACAAGAAGAATTAAATGAAGAAACTATTCAAATAATAATTTCTTCTGGCAGTTGAGTCCAGTTCGAAGCAGCTCCATTCTATTGTGAATGTTTCTGGGCTAATTACTCCAGTATGACTAAATCTAGACTTTTTTTCACCAATGAGCAAGGCAAGAACATTATTGTCCAAGACACTTCATTGGGAAGCGAAACTAGTCCGACATCATCGGATCTAAGTAACCTATATGTCCAATTTAAGAAACTACTGGAAAAAGGATAAGAAATTAGATCTACACACTATAACACTGTCGGATTACTGGAGAGTGGAGATGGTCCCTCGTGGACTACGAATAAAAAAGTTTCCATCACTTGGCCATGACAATCTGGACTTTAAGGTAAAATGGGAAGCCATCTTGAACAAATACTCACTTGATTTGATTCTGCTTTTAATTGAGGAAGCCAAAAAACAAAGGGCACAACTACAAAATGAATTTGATTAACTTTAAATGAAAATTTAATAATTAAACACCAATGAGGAATAAAAGCCACTTGAAACAAAATTATGAGAGGACATTTAGATGCTTTGTAATGCTCTAAAAAAGTCCAAATTGAATACATTCAAGCGGGATTTGGCTGACTATCAGAAGGGCATGGTCTACTCATGGTCTCAAACAACCACGCTCCACGTACAAAACAGCGGACACGCTCAGTCTCCTTCAATTTGCCCAGTAGAAGCAAGGACGAACACACCACTGATGGCTCCAATATAGAGACGGGACATAAAAGACAATACCGGTGCAAGACACAGCTGGGGAGTAGGAAAAACAAGCAAGGCCCCCCGTCAGAATCAGGGAGTCCTGCAAACCACCAGACACACAACCAGACAGGACAGGACTCTTGCTGTCCCGAGGTCCTAGTATTGCAACCACGAACAATGCAAATGTGTATAACTTATTTGCTTGTTTACATTGTATGTATTCTGTTCATTGAAACTAACAGAATGCAATGACTAGGTGTGAGGTCTGTTCCATACATTGGAGCTTAACATTGTTTCATTCTCCTTTTCTCTTAATTATTGAACATTATTGTTTAATAGTATTTTTTGGGCATTTTTGGGATTTGCTATATATTGATTTAATTTAAAATACTTGTTTCTAATATGTTACATTGTACTTCTTCACTTACGGCAAAAGAAAATACTTTTATGCCATATTATAAATTTTGACTTCTGTTACATATAGGGTGCCAATCCTTGTAATTTAGTGCCCTCTATTGGCTATGTACTAGGCCAAACCCTTTAGCAGAATGTCACCTAGGGCTGGTATGTTATGCACATTGATTATGTATTTTTCGGACCCTGATGAAGACCTACAGTCGAGGAATAAATCAATAACATTATTTCACATGAAGATGGAGTGTCTTAGTTTTTCTTTTCCACGGTTGTCTGTATTATTCAATAAAACAGGTAGTAATGGCCTAAATGGTAAATACTGACCTTAACCCGCTCATTGTCGAGGAGACCGAGGAAGTTAAATGATGCAAAGTTAATGCACTCTTTTCCATTGATTATGATTTTGTGGCTGGGAGGTCTGTAATGGAAAACAATGTGTTTAAATGATTAGATTAACACACTAACAGCGTATAGAATTCAGAGCACAAAACAACATCTAGTTACTTTGTAAGAACCAGACCAGTGTTGTGCATTTTTAGTTCAATTAAATACATGCAGTACATGCTGATCATTCACCACCACTGTGCTGTGTACAACTTTCGGTCTATTTTTCCTAATTTCCAGGCAGCCACTGGTTCTACATTCAGTTCTTTGAGGGATTAACATCTACTTCCTGAGTCACAGAACTTGCTAAAGTTGGGTAAATCATTACAGTGAGCAACATGTCTACTTTTATTGTTGTCAAGGTTGCATTACCTTGTTGCATGATGATGTTGTTAAGTTTCAAAGAAATCAAAGAAACTGAATGATGAGCGAAAGATAACACAATGTAAAGAACGTATCAAACCGAGTGTTAAAGCTTATTCTTGCGCTTGAAAAAAGTAGCTTGACAAGAAACAACCCATGAGATGTGGCTAAGTCAAGATAAGCTCCAAAAAGCACTTCTGTGTTTTTTGGACCTTATCTTGACTTAAAAATTTTTTGACAAATTCCATATGAATTGTTGGGAGTTAGCTATGACATGTAGGAACACTGGTAAGGTTAATGCTGGGCAGAAAAGCATGTGGCAAACACAGACAGAGCACAGAGCAAAATATCTGAGTGTCTGGAGTATGTGTCTCTCATTTAGTTGGGTTCGTTTGACCCCGTCAGAACAGTACTATTTAAACACAGGTGGCAGATAATAACAGCATAGAGGCAGAGTGGAATGAGTGTCATTTTAACAGCTGATAAGAAGTTGTTCTTACTGTGTAAGACAGAGACAGAATAAACCAATGCATTCTTTTTTTTGAGTCCGATCAATTTTGTTAAGGAATCCTTAATACTTGTTTTCTAAGATTTGTGTCACAGATATGTAGTGAGCAGGACATTTTACTGGTGGTTCTCTCTAGTGGACAATCTATATAATGGACACAATGTTTCTAATGAATCACATTTACTGTTATTATACATTGGTACTGATATATTTTTGAAAAGCTATATACAGCCGATAATGTCAGCTGTGTCAGTTGATCAGTCAGGCTCTAGTTGGTGAGCCTAGCAAAAAAAGTAGACAATAAACCTGGAAAAACTACCCAATATCACCACTCTACTAAATTTGTTATTTTAATAACAGAAAATGTTGAAAAATTCTTAATTTCAATCTGGATCCATATCTACATTAAAATACACATGGTGATGGAGTGTTTGTTCTGACTGCTGGCAGCCATGATTTTTGGAGACTACCTTGTTTGTGCAGATTTAATCTAAATTTGGACGCAGCTGACAAGTGTGAAACCCCTTAACATTAATTTTTTCCCCCTTAATTTCCTATTTTAAACAGGAGTAAGTAGTAGCTTCAAGGCTGTTATATCATCTTCTTCCACTCTGTATGACTGCATATTGTGTATCATGTTGTTGCAGTTTCTTCGTCGAAGCTACAAGATGTTTACACTGAGTGAGGTATTCAAACCCAAGACTCAATGTTTTTATGTCTGCAGCAGCATTTACACACAAAATTCAGCCTGACAAACTACACATAAATAAGATAGAATTAAAATATATTGCACAAATTTACCATATTTACTTTGGGACTTCTATTTTTCTATTTTCAGTGTGTAATTTCCTTTATATAGTGAGACTTGATATTGCTCTCAAATTGCCAGTGTAAATTCTGTTCAGAACCATTCAGATAAATATTGCATTGCAGGGTCATCTCATATTGCATTTTATCCTCTTGTAGGCCAAGCGCAATCACAGAGAACACTCCCCGTGAGCTGGCTGTGAACACACTTGGATGGACCCTTATCCCTTTTGGACACTTGGTTTCAGCCAATATTTAAAAGCAGTAAGAAAAGCAGTGAGATTTCCTGTGGGTTTTACCCGGTGACAACATCATAGCTGAGGGAGGGATGGTCTTTGGATACAGGAGGAACAAGAGGCTCTGGCTGCCACTCCTCAATCAGGTCTTCCTTTTCCTGTAACGTGGGACCCACATGACAGATGTTTGGTGACACATATACATGCGCAATGCTGTATGTTTTTCACTGCACTATGCTGACTTTACCTTCTCTGTCAGTTTATAGGTCTCATGAAGTTTGTAGGTCTTAGAGAACAGAAGTCTGATGATCCACAGTATGAGTATCCCCTCCAGAATCAGGTGATAAGCAGGAGCCTGAGATAGACAGGGACAGGATTATTTTGGTGTGGTGAGTGGTGAATGGGTGTGGACTCAGATGGAAAAAACAGACCCAAGATTCCACAAAAATATATTGGTACAGATGTCTTTTAGGGCCATTTGATAGCCAGCATGTGTTGAACATTCCGACAGACAGTCTCAGCAGGTGAAACCTCCATTCAGTCCTCTCCTCCATCTCAAATTTCCCCCAATCATTATTGTATTTTAAATACACACACAGTTTGACTGCTCTCATTGAATTATTTTTCTGTTTCTGTTGTGAAACAACTGAATGAGCATAGACAGTGATTTAATTGGAGCTCACTGATGCTAACGTTACCTGCTAACCAGGCAAACCTGAACTCCTGCACTTTTGTGCCGAGACGATTGTTACTGTAGATCACTTTTATGACCATAGACCCTGTCCGAGCAGGAGTATACCATTCTTACTATATTTTATAAATGTATTTAATCCAATGTGGATAATGAGCAGGAAAAGTTCTGGTTTCAGGTATAGAAAAATCCTGGCTTAGTGTGGATATAGTATTTGTTTTAAATGATGAGCTTAACTGCTGGCATACAAACCAGTGTCTGATAGCAAACACTCTCTGCAAGAGTAATCCACCGGTACACTTAAACGGTGCTCTTGGCTTCAGGATGTTTTTCAGGAAGGCCCGTTTTTTCCCTGCTAAAAAGGCCTCAACAGGGAAAACTTGTGCACCTACTGGATAATGTAACTGACTTATTGTTGTTCCCTTTTTACTAGGTGTTTAGTAACTGGGAGGAAGATCATGCCATCTCATCATGCTTTATGTCACCTGCCAAAGATCCTCCTAGCAGGTCAGCAGTACTTCTGTTCCGGTATCCAACTCTAACCTATCAATATATACAGAAATGACCACTAACAACGAGTCATTTTCCTGTCATTTTTGTGTCAATAAACAGACTGGTAAGAAAAGATGTGTTTTCAATGAATTGAGCACAATAAATTGCTACAGTTTTCTTGCCTTATATAGCATTATGGGCCACAATCTAACCACAGTCCATGCTCATTCGGTTGTTTGACAACAGAAACTGAAAACGAACCGAATGAGAGCAGTTCCAACAGTTTGTGTACGCACGTGTTCATTACAATACCAGTGTAGGAGGAGAGGACGGTCTGGTGTACTAGTCACCCCGGCTGTCAGCAGTTTCTTGACGTCTGAACTAAGGAGGAACATTAATAGGTTTATCAATTTTTCCCCTGATAATGTGTTCCGGTGTGCTCGAAGACCTTTAGCAAAACGCCCGAAAAGACGTAGTGTTAAAAATTTTCAGATTTAGCTGGCTTAGAGTGGATGTAGATAGCTAGCGGGCTCGCTAGCGCACGCCCACATTAACTCTCGGTAGCCTAGAGTACTGTGACAACTTGACAGATTTTCCACAAGGTCCTCCGTCGCTAACAGTAAGGATTTATAAATCCGTGATGAAAACTGACAGTGAAATAAACAAGTTTTCACTTTCAGGGAGTGCTATTGGCCGATTGCATCGGAGTTGGGTGGTCGCTTCCCAGATTTCCTCAGACAATATGACTGACAGCTTACTGGACCTATAGCAGAGCAGTAAAGAGAATTCCCCTGGATCGTTTGTCCATTTACCTTAATGGCCAAACAGAAAAACTCAGAAGTGCACAAACTGCGATTCGCAAACAAAAGACACCCAATACAAGTTGTGATTTTAGATGCAAATCACATTTCTTTAAATTTCCCATTGTAGCTCTTTTTCATATTTTTTAATTAAAGCAATTTTGGGTTGCAGTTTGTTGGCTGGTTTGCGATTCCACATTTCCTTGTGCTTTTATTAACAGTGGAAAGTAACGCCATACAGGTATTAAATTCAAATTCAGAGGTGCCTTACTGGCATGAAAGTTTCAAAAACAATGTTGACAAAGCATCAAAATCCAACTTAGCAGCTGATTGGCCTCGAGAGTCTGTCAAACAAGTTCCCTAGGCCAGGGATACTTCCTGACTGAGAAGTTTCCAATGAACAGCCTCGGACAAAATCAGAATCAACAACGTGTAAGTAAACATACGAGGAATTTACTTGCAAAAGTCAGCAAATAATTCGACAGAGTTGTGGAGAGGAGAATTTTACCTCATAAAAGGCTTGCACCATTTCCACCAACACCCATTGCTGTCCAGACGCCATGTTTAGCTTCCTTGTGTAACGTCATCAGTAACGCTGCATTTAGGTTCTACAAGAAAAACAGTAGATCTGAGCGTCCATCCATAAAATACAATCCACCCACAGCTTCCATCATGTAAATACTACTACTCTGTCGATTGCAGTTTGAAAATTGCAATCAAAAATCGAAAATAAAATATAATACATAAAGGATTACAATAAATAAATAAGAATAAAAGTGAAGATTAAGAGTATGGATCTAGTCATTTTGGCAAATTATATAAACAAATTAAATTATATTTAATTGTACAACGAAACGAAATATTTACACATAGATGGATAGTTAATGAATAAATATGTCTTAATTAGAATAATAAATAACTCCACAAAACAACATTCTGTACTTTGCTGCATCAACTGGTTCTGCAATTACTTTTAACCATTTTCAATTAGCCAAACTGTTATTGTTTCCAAAGTGTGCATGGTAGCCTTGTTGTAGCGAAACCTGCCAGCCCTGAATGAGGAATCATTGTGTCTTCCTCATCGCCCCCAACCGAGGTGGTCTTGAGCAAGGATCTTTAGACCCTATGTGTTCTAGCGGAGCTGCTCAGCAGCCAACAGATTGCACGGCTTCCAGGTGGAAATGTATGAGCATTCATGTTCAGCAACCCCATGTAAATGTCACTCTGATTGAGTGACTGTAGTGAAATACAGTGATCACGTCTGTCCGGGTCAACTTGATTAAGCGGATGATTATCATAACCGATTTTTTTCCTTTTCCTTATTTCTCATACAGATTACCATCTAATTATTATTTGTATATTGATTACATTATATAAAGTGATGAAACAGACTGTTTCACTGTTTACTGTTTTTGAAATAAATTCAAATGCGCCGTGGCCCTGTCCTGCTTCAAGCCCAGTCTAAACGGTCGGAGTGGAAGTATTACACTCCAATCAGGTAACACACCTGCTGCTGTGAGAGAGCGGGAAGTACGCACTGTAAAAGTCCCAAAACACTAGCAGAGCAGGAATAACTCGCATAGAATGCACACAAACACCAAATGAACTTACTTTGGGAGAGCAGGCAGGCACGGTGGTTACACACTGTCGCAGTCCAAAAACCTCGTACAGATAAGTTAGAAGAGAGCATAAGCAGTTTTAAATTCATTTTCCATACGTTGTCATTGTCATGTTTGAAGAAGACCCAAAATGAAGACTGTAAGCGGACTACTTCACTACTATAAACTAATCATTCAAACAGCATTTGTGTAGGAATGCCCAAAGGTTTTTGTCCCAAGCTTTTGATCCATATAAGTGGTTGATCACTGTAACAGTGATCAGTATGAGCAGTTTCAACTGTAGTTGATTTCTGCAGGAATCAAGGAATATATTGTGGAGGTTAGTGGGCCCTAAATGAAGAGCCATAGCCAGGATTTAGAAATATCAAGGTCATGAGTCCTTCCACCCACAATGCACGCCAAATACATATATTTTTTCATTTAACTGTTCAATTATATTTTCTGCAAATTTCAGTTTCCAACATGAAGGTCAAAATGCAAAGCACTATCCACACTGCTATGAATAAAAGTCTGGTTTATTAGTACATGTAAATAATATTTTTGTTTGCCTCAATAAGGTCAGATTGAAATATGCCAAGTCCAAAACTTCTGGAATCTACTCATGAAATACTCAGAATATATAGGTTTTTAATTGTAGAAAGTAAACCCTCCCTGGGGTGCTAAAACAAATCATCCTCCAACATTAGGTCTCTAAAGTAGGCAGGTGTCTCACCATGCAGAACTCTGTAAATGAGCTCAAAAACCTTGAATTGGATTCTGAACTTGATGGGGAGCCAGTGAAGAGAAATAAAAATCAAATGGCACGATTTGGAGGACCTGGTCAAAAGTTTGGCAGCAACATTTTGGACCACTTGCTGTGGCAGGTGATGACCAAGTTATGACAGCTAAAAGGAAAGCATGAATAATCATCTCCATCCCTGCTTGGGACATCATGGGCATAGTGACACTAAAATTTTGCAGGAAGGACCAAGGACAGAGCCTTGGAGCGCACCACAATACAGAGTTTGAAGATGCATAGCTGCCCAGAGCAACTGAGAAACTCCTAAATGCCTAAGTCTGTTGATCAGCATACTGTGGTCTGTACTGTCAAAAAACTGCACTGAGATCCAACAGTACCAAATCAGAACATTCTCTTGCATCAAGATATCATTTGAGTCTCTGAGAAGAACTGTTACTGCTGAGTCCAATCGACAGAAAATGATACTTGTCAAAGATATTATGCTCCTCTAACACAGTTGTACACTGCAACTTGGAGACAGCATCCAAATCCAGAAATGCTAAAATTACAAAAGCACATTCAAATTAGTGCTGGCCAAAAATGAATAACTGAGTATGTGTGCAAGTTCGACACAAATCGAGTCTACACTGGTACATACTGGCTTTCACCTTCTTCCACCATTCGATTCAATTCAATTCAATTCAATTTTATTTATATAGTTCCAAATGATAACAGAATACTAATAATGACAAAAATAATAACAATAATAATAATAATAATTGAAGCAGTTGGTGTTGAGTAGGATCATGGGGCCGTAGGTGGTTTGCAGTCACAGATCCAGACTCTCTAGCACCAGGGGCAGAAATACCTGCAGAAAGCGACAGGACGACAGAGGAGAGACAAGAAAGCACAAAACTACTGGAGAGAGAAGAAGCTACGTTAGTAACAAGCACTGATGGGATATGAATGCGTATGGTTTAAGGGGGAGAGGAGAAGAGAGGAGCTTGGTGCATCATGGGAAGTCTGCCAGCAATCTAGGCCCTTAGCAGCATAACTAGGGGACAGCTCACGGCAACTTGAACTGGGCGACTGTGGGAGACTATGGCTCAGGAGGTAGCAGGTCGTCCACTAACCATAGGGTTGGTTGTTCAATCCCCGGCTCCTCCAGTCCACATTTCAAAGTGTCCTTGGGTAAGATTCTGAATGCCAAACTGCCCCCAGTGTATCATCGGTGTGTATGAATAGAAAAGCACTGTATGTATAAAATAAACGCTGTATGAATGTGTGTGTGAATGGGTGAATGTGGCATGTAGTTTGATGTACTTCTAGTGGTCAATAAGGCTATATAAGTGCAGTCCACTTAATATTCATGGCAAGCCTGAGCTAGCCCTGTAAGCTTTATGAAAAAGGATGGTTTTAAGCCTACTCTTAAACATGGAGAGGGTGTCTGCCTCCCGGACCAAAACTGGAAGATGATTCGACAGTAGAGGAGCCCATATATCTGAAGGCTCTGCTTCCTGTTTTTACTTTTGGAGACTCTAGGAACCGCAAGCAAACCTGCGTTCTGGGAGCGCAGTGTTCTAGTGGAGTAATAGGTTCTATGAGCTCTTTAAGATATGATGGTGTGATGTATTTCTGAGGTGTTTTAGGGCCAAGTACAATTCTTCAGCTTTTTCTGAGTTTGATGCCAGAAAGTTGCCGGTCATTAAGGTCTTTATGTCCCTAAGGCATGTTTGGAGTTCATCCAACTGATTGGTTTCATCATGCTTCATTGACAAATACATTTGCGTATCATTTGCATAACATTTAATATAATTTAGTGTTTCTAATAATAATGCCTAAAGGAAGCATATGCAAGGTGAATAGAATTGGTCCAATCACAGAACATATTGGAATTCCGTGACTAACTTTTGAGCATATGGAGGATTTATCGTTAACATGCAAAAAATTGAAATCGATCTGATAATAATAATACGACTCCTCACTTTTTATGTTACCAAACTAACTGGCAAACATATAAATGAAAGCATTACAACCTTAAATAGTGTTACTCTTTTCACATGAGAACTTTGTGACAAAGTTTAGCTTTAAGCAGTGCAGGTGGTGACTAACCGACACGTTTTCCCCTTGGGGCTTACTGTAGCTGAATACGCTCAATGCCGAGACCGTTCAGTAATACATCCATGCTACAAACCCATACAAACTTGAAAACTTGACTCGACTTGGCTGCTGCTATCAGCTGTCGTCAGCTTTTCCCACACATGCCAAACTGCAGCTTGTACACCGAGGAATGACAAAGAGACCGACCAGGAGATTGGGGGCTCGCCAGATTTATTCATGTACTAGAGTCAGTAGTGATGGGAATTACGGATGGACTGAAATGCTGCTGTGTTTTCAAGTTTGGCTATTTTTCTTTTCCAAACACATCTTCCTCTTTTGACCGGCTGGTTGTCACTGTTCATATAAAGAGGAGGTGGTAACTTGAGGTTAGGCTCTGGCAAAAAGTGACAGACAGGGACTGTCTTCCAATCAACGATCGATTATTCTAATGATGCTGTGTCAAGTCAGCCAATCAGATTTTAGTGTAGGCAGGGCGATGACGAGAGGGTAGCAACACTTGCCCTGGTGAAGGCTACCATAGTCACAGTAGTCCTGGCAACAGCAACCAAGAAACTAGGGCAGGTAGTGAAATTTGGGTACAACAATAAAATGAGCAGTTCTCCCCAAGTACGACTCGGTTCTCTTCATTTGTACCAAAAGTCCATTGAAAAGAAACGGATCAATAGTTATTATTTTCATTAGTTAGTATTTTAGCATGTGGCTATTACTCCTGATTCCTGCTGACTTTGGAGAGACTCACTGCTGCAGTTTCATTAAGTTACACGATTTCTGATGCGTTACTGTTAATAATTGTCGTGCATTTTTGGTTTAACGTTAAATACTTCTACTTTTTATTTCTGCTACAATGATAAAACAGACAAGTTGGTGGAGTTCTGTTTGTTTACTGTAAAAGGACACACATCGCATCAAGACAATTATCACAGTAAGTTAAGTAAAAACACTTTTTGATTCCAGAAGTTATCAGATTTATGTTGCCTACTGTTCCATATTTTCAGAGGATAATGAAGCATATTATTTTATTTCCAGTCGACACAAGCATACCATGTTAGGGTATGGAGGATTTTAAATCCCCAAATGAAAACAAATCAAGCACAGAAATAAAGTGAAATAAAATACACATTGTTATTTTCATTTGCTTTTTATGTATGCATTTACTGTGTCATATTTAAATGAAAAATATATGTTAAATTACAGTTATTTGCCTTTCGTCTTAACTAAAGGAATACATTGTTTTTCATTGTGACATGGATTTTCCATGCCACATTAAAATAAAATCACAACACAGAAAACTAAGGGGTGTATTACATTTCAGTGTTGTCCAGCAGAGGGCAGCATAGACCTGCCAAAACTAAATGCAGAGCACTGCCATTAGTTTTCATGAGGAGGAGCTTTCTCTTTTACAGAGAAAGAGGCATCATCAGTGCCCAAATGAAAATAATAAACTGTTTAATCACAGCTTTGGAGGCAGGAATATGGGCAGAGTTTATCAGCTCTGACATGAGCTGATGGTTGTGGGCCAGCTGGCTCGAGGGACACTACTGACTCTCCTACATCCACTTAGATTTTTGAGTGAAGGTCTGCAGTTTCAGGAGATGGACTGTGTGGCAGAAGGCTGCACAAAAAGATGCTTAGAGGGCTGTTCTTGGCAGAATTCCCTGTATGTGTTGACAGCTGACTGATTAGAGTTATCTAGGTAGTGTTAAACTACAGTAGACAGCTGGTTTCATTAGGCATTATGAGCTAATGATGTCCACAAGGTAGATAGCCAGAATAGATAGTCTCAGCTGGAATGTGAGACTACAGGATGGATGAATGCTGCAGTGTGTGATGTTACAATCGTTGCCAATGATGACATCAGAAAGTCAAAAGGGCTAACTTTTAGCCAGTTAAAAGATTTTCCAGAATAAAAGACTCACGGTGGGGTTCTCCTCACAGTAATTTTCTAAAATCACACAAAACTGAGGCTCACTTACTGTACATAAGGCAGCTCGATCCTTTGTCAAATTTTTATTCTCTGCTACTGAGTCTGTCTTTAGCGTGAATAAACGGAGCTCATCATTACACTTGGAAGAGATTTTTTGTGTCCATCTGACTCTTCATTCTACTATGCAGACCTAATTCTTGAAATCCTCAGTTACTCTAGCAAATCTAAATAGCGTGTAAACAACTGTGAGAATACAGAGAGAGTTGCATAAAAGAGGGAGAGAACTATGAGTGCCTGAGCAGAAGTAGTGTTAAGATGGTTCCAGGACATGGTGCTAAGAAGAAACAAAGGTTGATGCAGATTGTGGAAAAAACACCACGCAAGACATTTAAAGAGCTTCAGGCTGGCCTGAAGCAGTCTGGACTGGTGGTTTTACCCTGTACCATATACCAAACACTAAACCAAGTAGGACTCCATGGGCGAAGGCCAAGAAAGACACCACTATTGAAAGAAAGGCACAAAAAGGCAAGACTGATGTTGGCAAAAACGCTCATAGATACGCCACAGTCTTTCTGGGATAATGTTCTATGGACAGATGAAACCAAAGTAGAGCTCTTTGGAAATGCAGTGCATCAGTTTGTTTATAGGTGATGAAATGAAGCCAATAAGGAGAAGAACAACCTACCTACAGTAAAACATGGTGGAGGTTCTATCATGTTGTGGGGCTGCTTTGCTGCCTCAGATACTGGAGGCATTGAATGTATCAAAGGAATGATGAAATCAGAAGATTACCAAGGCATTTTAGAGCAAAATGTGTTATCCAGTATCAGAAAACTAGGTTTGAGGAGAAGGTCTTGGTCTTTCAGCAGGACAACGGCCCAAAGCACACATCCAACAGCACAAAAGAATGGTTGAAAAGGAAAAGATGGACTGTTTTAAAATGGCCAGCAATGTTCCTGACCTACATCCTATTGAAAACCTTAAGAGAGAGCTGAAATCTGCCATTGGAAAAAGGACTCCTGCAAACTTAAAAGAGCTCGAATGCACAGCAATGGAAGAGTGGCAGAAACTACCAGCAGACGGGTGCAAGAAGCGTCAAGATGGCTACAAGAAACATTTAGAGGCTGTCATTGTTGCCAAAGGTTCTGCAACCAAATATTAGTGAAGGGTGCCAATAATTGTTTCTAGGGGGGTTATATTTGTTAGTTTGTTAGTTTCATTTTTTTATTCTCTTTTGTTCAGTAACCTTGACATTTTATTAAATGTTCTGATTATACAAAAATGGTTCATTTGCATTTATTTCAATAGTGTTACAATAATTTTAGCCCGGACTGTAACAAAATAATTCCTTAGCTGATTGGGGAATCATTGATTGGTCTATATATGGACAGTGCTGTAAGTATAGAAAAGTGATGTATGAAGTATGAGCTTTGAGTGGGTGATAAGTCTAGAAAAGCTGCTATAATAGTACAGTCCATTTACCATTTCTGAAGATACTCTAAATTTTGTACTTAAAATTCAGGGGTGCCAATAATTTCAAACAGGACTCTATATGGCTACCCCACTTGAGGGCCCTGATGGCCTACCTTTTCTATGCGTGTTGGCTTACCAGTACGCCCTCCAAATTCATCCTATTGTGGGAGCCCAGTCACAACAGATGTAATAATTCAGACCTATACTTGTGCCTAACAACATCAATATTGGTAAGACTGACAATACGATTTACAAAGATAACAGTATTCTCCACCAAATGACACGATATGTGATTTATCTTAACATTTCAGTATATCAGGAGGATGGTAAGGATATCCCTATTGTACACGCAACAGTGTTTAACTTGCCAGAGCACTACCCATCATGAATCGGGTGCCTGATCTTTTACAAGAAACATGTTTATAAGATGCCTACTGATTTGTCAGCTAGTCCTTCTAGTATATCAGCTTCAGTGAATACACCTTATGTCTTTGATCTTTGTAAAAAAGGACAACCACAGCATCCTTATGTAATTGAAAATAAGGGTTTTTTTTAAAATCCTGTCTCTCCACCATCAGTCACCCACGAGATCATGTCCAAATTTTCGAACTGGGAACTACTTCAACTCCCATTTCTTACTGGTGTTTCTGAAAATATATATGGACTAGCCTCCCTCCATTATTTAGAGGAATTTGTGGGTTATGTGCATTAAATGATCTTCTATGTGGTTAAACTTGTTGAATTTCTTCCTAATCAAGCAAACGCAGCATGGTCTAAAGGGGACCTGTCAGAATGGGTAATGGGTAATGGGTCACATACATCTTAAGAATACTGACCCAGAGGATTTGGCTGGATGATATTATGCATTAGATGATCATTATAGGATATTCACATACACTTAATTAGTCTTTAAGACTATGTTTTGGAATACGGAATTACAATATGCCAATCGTTATCTTATAGCTCTTATTCATCATGATCTAGCTCTAGTGACTAATGCTGCACTTATGGGTCTTCAAGCTCTTGGTAATGAAACCTACCTAATTCTTCAATTTGCCATCAATAACCATGTCACATTAGATGCTGTAATTGATAATTATGAAACTCATGTTGTAGCTGAATAAAAATCATTTTGTTAATGCAAAACTTGCAAATACTTGTTCTCTGCAGACCTGTTATTTGCTATTGAAAATGTTATGCTATTTTCACAAAATAGAAACCATGGAAAGTGCACTCCAGCTAAAGCCAATAACTGAAAAAGCTTATTAAGCTTATTTAATGAAATTCCCTTTTTGCTGCCAGTTACAATTGCAATTCATAACTGCAACTACCAAGTGCCTCCACATGGAGACAGTAGGGAATGTGATGCTCTGAAAAGTCATAATGGTTAAATGAATGAATTAGTTTTGTGCAGTCCTGTGATTGAAAAATGTTACCAATATTTAGTGTCAGTGTATCAGTATTGCATAAAAAGCAGAATTATTATAATCCATTGTCATTGGGATTTTGTTAACCACCTCTAAAAATTGAAGAATGTGTAACAGGAGTATTTAGTACTGAGTGACTTGTTGGAGAGTTTCACAGCATTTAGGTGTTGTACTGCTTGACAGTCTGTCATGCATTTCAGTTAAAAAGACCAAAGTTTTGTGGTAAATGATAAATGGACTGCACTTATAGTGATTTTTTAGTCTTATGGATAACTTGAAGCGTTTTACAGAGAGAGAGCCAGGAAACAAGGAGTGTTCATTGCCAACCCCTTTGGCTTTACCAAACAGCTACTTGGGGACTAGTGCCGTGGCCGCCTCATGTATTCACCAGATGAAGTCAGTTGCGTCATCCATGACACCGAGAGCACTCTAACAAGAGAACAGGAGCTTGAACCTAACAAAGCTTTTATCAATCGATCTCACTGTTGAGTGTCGAAGGGAAGGTGTTTTTCAGCATTGTTTCCTAAAGAGTAACAGAGTTTCTCCTCAAGAACAGTTTCATCGACCCCTCAATGCAGAAGAGAGGAATTCCTGGAGTTCCCGGCTGCTTGGAGCACACACTGGTGTAGTCACACATCTCATCAGAGAAGCCCATGAAAACAGAGGTGACCTAGTTGTCCTGTGGTTGGACCTGGCCAATGGCTATTGGTCCATACTGGACAGGCTGGTCGAGCTTACATTATACCGTCCCCATGTTCCCAGAAAGATCAAGATCTGAGAGCTAATTCTGGATTATTACAATAATTTCAGGCTGAGGGTCACTTCTGGGTGAGGAACATCAAACTAGCATTGGCTTGAAAAAGGAATAACAACTGGTGGTACCATCTCTGTTATTCTATTTGCCCTAGCCATGAACATTGTGGCCAAGCCAGCTGAAGTGGAATACAGAGGGCCCCTAACTAAGTCAGCCCCCAATAGGAGCATTTATGGACAACCTCACCATCACGACAACATCTGTCCCAGGGAGTAGATGGATCGTACAAGGACTTGAGAAATTTATCACCTTGGCAAGGATGAGTTTCAAGCCCACCAAATCAAGGTCCATGCTGCTGAAGAAAAAAAAGGTGGTTTTCATTATCTGGATCTGCCATCTCCTCCATCACAGAAAAATCAGTCAAGAGTCTGGGGAAGCTCTTGGACTCAACTCTGAAAGACTCACCATTCAAAAGTCCATCAAAGACCCTGAAGCCTGGCTCACCAAGGTTGATAAGTCAGGCCTGCCTGGCAGATCCAAGTCCTGGCTTTATCAACATTTCATCTTGCCCTGAGTATTGTGGCCTCTGCTGGTTTACGCAGTTCCATTGACAACAGTTGAGTCCCTCGAGAGGTGGCTGGGGATTCCCTGCAGCCTCAACAGTGCAGCAATTTACAGGGCAAGCAACACCGTGCAGCTCCCATCCACTGGCCTCACTGAAGAGTTCATGGTGGCACTAACAAGAGAAGCCCTACAGTGTAGGGACTCCAGGGACCAGAATGTGTTATCAGCTGGCACTGAGGTGAGAACAGGGAGGAAATGGAGGGCGGAGAAAGGAGTGGAGGTGGCAAAGTTACACTTAAGGCAAAAGGAGCTGGTGGGTACCATCACCACTGGCTAAGTGGGCTTGGGATACTTCCAAAAGACCCAGGTTGGCAAGACCCAGGGCAAAGAAAGACACCATCTAATCCAGGAGTAGGTTTGAACAGGCGTGGAGGAAGAGCAAGTGAGCAAGACGTTGGAGCTCAGAAAGCAGGGAGCACAGATGTGGTGGGAGAGTATAGTGCAGCGGGGCACAGACATCTGCACAATTTAAACACCACCATGCCCCAAAGAAGTCAATCACCTCTGTTAAAGCTAGGTGACTGTCCTTAAACAAGAAGTATAGCCTTAAGTAGAAGACCATGGCACCGACCAGTTCACGTTTCAGATACACCCACTCACCGACACACCCACTGAGAAACCAATTCTGGTTATTGGCAGCTCTGTTTTGAGAAACATGAAGTTAGCGAAACCAGGAACCATAGTCAAATGCAATCCTGGGGCCTGAGCGGGTGACGTTGAATTCTATTTAAAACTGCTGGGTAAGGATAAACGTAAATATAGAAAGATTGTTATTCACGTCACCAGTAACGACACCCGATTACGGCTGTCGGAGGTTGCAACAATGAATGTTGAGTCGCTGTGTACATATGCAAAGAAAATGTCGGACTCTGTAGTTTTCTCTAGGCCCCTTCCTAATCTGACCAGCGATGACTTGTATATTTGCATGTGATCATTCAACCGCTGTCTGTCGAGGTGGTGTCCAGCAAACGAGATGGGCTTTGTAGATAATTGGCGGACTTTTTGAGGAAGACCAGGTCTGATTAGGAGAGACAGCATACAGCCCACTTTGGATGGAGCAGCTCTTATATCTAGAAATCTGACTGAGTTTATTAATAGACCAAAACCATGACAAACCAGAGTTTAGACCAGGAGGCAGAGTTGAAGTCTTACACGCTTTTCTGTGCTTCCATCACATCAGTCATTCACTCAAAACCCTATGAAGACTGTGTCTGCCCACCGACCATCAAAAATAATTAACTCAAAAATAAACAAAAGAGGAGAATTACAGAGAAACCTGATAAAAATTAAGGCCACCACTGCAGAAGTACAGCAAAATAGGAGAATTAAATGTGGACTCTTAAACATTAGATTGCTCCCATCTCAAGCTGTATTAGAATATGATCTAATATCAGATCAATGTATTGATATATTTAGTCTCACTGAAACCTGGCTGTGTCATGGTGAATGTGTTTGCCTAAATTAACCCATTCCCCCCAGTCACATTAATACTCACATTCCTTGAGGTCCTGGCCAAGGAGGTGGAGTTGCAGCCATTTTCAACTCAAGCCTATTTATCAACCCTAAACCTAAACTCAATTATAACTCATTCGAAAGCCTGGTTCTTACTCATCCATCATGGAAAACATTTAAGCCTATTCTATTTGTTATAGTGTACCACGCTCCTGGCCCATACCCATAGTTTTTATCAAGTTTATTTCTTAGTACAGATAAAGTAATTATAGTAGGTCATTTCAATATTCATGTGAACGTTGATAAATAGCTTTAGAACTGCGTTTATCTCATTATTAGGCTCAACTGGCTTCACTCAGAGTGTAAATAAACCCACTAACTGTTTTAACCACACCCTCGACCTTGTTCTGACATATGGCATTGAAACTGAACATTAAATAGTCTTTCCACAGAATCCTCTTTTGTCTGACCATTTTTTGAATTCCTATTACTGGACTACACACTATTAGCCCACACCATTAGGCAAAAATGTCATTACTAGATGTCTATCTGATAGTGCTGTAGTTAAATGTAAGATAGTGATTCCATCAGCAGTTAATTCACTGCCATGTTACAATATAAAAGTGGACTCCTGCTAACTTTAGTCCCTCCCAAATTGATCATCTTGTTGATAGTGCTGCAGGCCCAATGAGAGTGACACTCGACTCTATTGCCCCTCTAAAAAAGAAGATAATAAAACAAAGGAGGTAAGCTCCATGGTTTAACTCCCAAACCCGCATATTAAAGCAAATTACACGAAAACTTGAAAGGATACGGCATTCTACCAAACTGGAAGAATCACGCTTAGCCTGGCAAGATAAACATAAAATATATAGGAAGACCCTCTGTAATGCCAGAGCAGCCTATTACTCATCTTTAATTGAGGAAAATAAAAACAACCCTACGTTTCTTTTCAGCACTGTAGCCAGGCTGACAGAGAGTTATAGCTCCATTGAACCATGTATTCCTATAGCTATCAGTAGTGACGACTATTGCCCCTCTAAAAAAGACAATAATAAAACAAAGGAAGTTAGCTCCATGGTTTAACTCCCAAACCCGCATATTAAAGCAAACTATGCGAAAACTTGAAAATATGTGGCATTATACCAAACTGGAAAAATCCCGCTTAGCCTGGCATGACAGTCTTAAAACATATAGAAAGACCCTCTGTAATGCTAGAGCAGCTTATTACTCATCTCTAATAGAGGAAATTAAAAACAACCCTAGGCTTCATTTCAGCACTGTAGCCAGGCTGATGGAGAGTCATAGCTCCATTAATCCATGTATTCCCATAGCTCTCAGTAGTGACGACTTCATGAGCTTCTTTAATGTTAAAATTTGAGTATTCAAGACAATTCACCACTTCCTGCCCTCAACCTTCGCCAACTAACTTCAACAATGTCTTCATCTAAACCATCAACTTGTCTCTTAGACCCCATCCCAACTAAGCTGCTTGAGGAAGTTTTACCCTTAGTTAGCAGCTCTTTACTAGATATATTCACTATGTCTTTATTAACAGGCTATGTACAGTAGTCCTTTAAAACAGCTGTAATTAAACCTCTTAATAAAAAGCCTACTCTTGATCAAGATGTTTTAGCCAACTATAGACCCATATCTAACCTTCCCTTTCTCTCTAACATCCTAGAGAAAGCTGTTGCCAACCAGTTTTGTGATTTTCTACATAATAGTTTATTTGAGGATTTTCAGTCAGGATTTAGAGTGCATCATAGCACAGAGACAGCACTGGTGAAAGTCACAAATGACCTTCTAATTGCATTGGACAAAGGACTTGTCTCTGTACTTGTCTTGTTAGATCTTAGTGCTGCATTTGACCATCATATCCTATTACAGAGACTGGAACATTTAATTGGCATTAAATGAACCGCTCTAAGCTGGTTTAGTTCCTATTTATCAGATAAATTTCAGTTTGTGTTGAATTTAGTTGGCAAAGGTCAATGGGAGAAAAACTGTTATAAAGTATATATCGTGTTTTACAGCTTTTTCTAAGGTTCCTGTGTGTGAAGCTCAATCGGTGCTGGTTGAGGGCAGGAGGTGGGGAATTTTGTCTCTAATAGTTACAATATTATCATTTAAAGAAGCTCATGAAGTCGTCACTACTGAGAGCTATAGGAATACATGGTTCAATGGCGCTATAACGCTCTGTCAGCCTTGCTACAGTGCTGAAAAGAAACGTAGGGTTGTTTTTATTTTACTCAATTAAAGATGAGTAATAGGCTGCTCTGGCATTACAGAGGGTCTTCCTATATATTTTAAGTTTATCTTGCCAGGCTAAGCGTGATTCCTCCAGTTTGGTAGAATGCCGTATCCTTTCAAGTTTTCGTGTAATTTGCTTTAATATTCGGATTTGTGAGTTAAACCATGGAGCTTACCTCCTTTGTTTTATTATCTTATTCTGTGGAAAGACTATTTAATGTTCAATTTCGATGCCATAAATCAGAACGAGGTCCATGGTGTGGATAAAACAGTGAGTGGGTTTATTTACACTCTGAGCGAAGCCAAATGAGATAAATGCAGTTCTGAGGCTCATTATCAACATTCACATGAATATTGAAATCACCTATTATAACTAGTTTAGTACAGATACTAAGGACTAAACTTGACAAAAGAATCTGAGAATTCGGATAAAAATTCAAAGTACGAGTGCGGTACACATAAAAAAACAGAGTAGGCTTTAATTGCGGCTGTGGCTCGGGAGGTAGAGTGGGTCGTCCACTACCCGGAAGGTTGGTGGTTCGATCCCCGGCTCCTCCAGTCCACACGTCAAAGTGTCCTTGGGCAAGATACTGAACCCCAAATTACTGACGATGTATCATTGGTGTGTGAATGTGCCTGTAGAAAGTGCTGTTTGGAACACGGTACACTATAACAAATAGAACAGGCTCTAGAGTTTTCTATGATGGATGTGTAAGATTAAGAACCAGGCTTTCGAGTTATAATTACGTTTAGGTTCTGGGTTGTTAAATAGACTTGAGTCGAATAGTGAGTGAGTTTGAGATGCTTTGCCAGGCGTTTACTACAGCGGCCTTCAGTTGCTGCTTGTTTGTGGGTCTGTCTGCCCTCAGTTTTTTCTTGCACCTTGTGGTGAACTAGTGTCATTTTTGGTGCCTTAGTTGTGGGTGGAATTTGCAACCCATCTGTTGATTTTAGTGAATTTTGCTCTTTAGGTTTTTGCTGCACAAACACTTTTAGTGGACAAAAATGAGAAAGAGAGTTTTTAAATAGGCCACGGTACAGGTTACTGCCATACCATGGAAGAAAGGCCAATTTTCCCTTTCACTGGATGTAGGCATAAATTGGTCATTCCAGCTGAGTCTCCAAATAAGAAAGTAATATTGTTTTAGAATTTATGAACAAAATGGTATGAACCTTTGCAGCATGATATATATTAATTTTTAATGGTTATGACTTTTTGTGAAAAAATATAATTTTGTGATGAACAACTATTGTTTTCTACAGGTGTTTGTACTGAACTTACCTCTGCATCTGAACATTGAGGTGGTTTAGCAGGACTTCGTGCATCAGGAATTTCATCATGTGGCAGGACATATGGATATGTTTAAAAACAGATTTTAGCTTAAGTACATTTACATGTATAACAGGCAGAGCTTGACCGTTACAGAATATTTGGGGCCACTACCAATATTATGGGGTAAAAATTTTTGATATCAATACATCGGCTGATATTTATGTTTACATATAAATATAATATTAAATATAAACAAACAGTCATGTTTTGCAACGATTCCTCAAATGTGGTAAACACTTGTGGCAAAAATATGTAATAGAGGTAGGATATTTTACTGTTTAACAATAAACCTAATTGTCAAAAAATGACATCAGTGCACTGAAACAGTAAACTGGAAATGTAATACTCAACTCTGTCTGTGATTGTTAAAAGTACAATCTCCAATGTGCTTGTTTGATCAAGTCTGTCTGGATGATGTTTTGGTTCAAGACAATGAACTACTACTGAAAATGGCTATGTCGTGATGAGTGAGTTGCCTTGAAATCTTAAGCAGTGGGGTACTGAACTATTAAATAACTATTTTGATCCATTGACTGGATTTATAGGTGTTGAAATTCATGATCCTGGAACAGAGGGTTTCTATTAATAAAGCCGTGAACAGAAATTTTGTGGATCAAGATTCCTGTCTGGTAATTATCAACAATTTGTGCAGCTTGGACAAGGGACATGGTATGCTGTGATTGACTCACCTGCACGAAACACTGATGGTTTATTCAAAAGGTACTAGTGTCGTAGTGTACCATTGCAGTGTAGAATTGCTGAAAGCAATCAATACTCAGTTTGTAGTGAGTAAAGGTTGTTAAAAAGAAATGTGTGATTGAACAGTTTTCCCTTAAAGCTGATTTCAGTGCAGATGTCAAGGGAAATGATGAATTGGTGAACAGCGAGTCAGTATCGGAGTTGCATGAAGATGTCATGTTCCAGACAAGTGAAATCTTCCAAAATCCTTTCACTCAAGCAATTGATGAATGTGATGTTGTTTTGGTAAATGAGCTGCAGAACACTTGACAGAACAGCAAAAGAAAATCCTTTCCTCAAAAATGAACATTGTGCCTGTTACAAGTGAAATTGCTGATATGGAAGAGGGAATTGAAATGGGTCAGACTAAGAGCATTGCAGGAGATTGTAAGTGTTTCTTCAAGTCTTTATCACATGTGATAAGTGGAACTGAAACAAATCACAGAAAGATCAGACTTGCTGTTGTGAAACATATGACGGAACTTCCTTGCAGATTTTTGTCAGGTCTTAGACAGGGATATAGCTTTATTGAGCATTATGTGACAGATTAACAAATAAAATATGTTGGAACTTGGGCAACTGAACATGAAATACATACAGCATCTGATCTATTTTGCAAGCTTATTAGTACCTACACTCAGTGGCTGAAGTATTGACCTACCAACATGGAATCAAATGGCTGAGGAATTTATTTCAACAATCACTATTTTGAGGTTGTCACTTGTGTCAAAATAAGAGGCCCTGAGAATTGTGGGGGGATTTACAGAAAATCAGGAAATTCCCAAATTTGTATCAACACATCGGAAACTTGAGAGAAGAAGAAAAGCCTATAAAAAAAAAAAATTACCACTTTCAACGAGAAAATGCAAATTGGTGTGAAGTGCAACAGAGATGATGAAGTGTAAAGACAATATTCCAATGATGAACTGTATTGACAGAAACTCAAAGAACTGAGCAAAGCTAAGTATGCCACAGATATCTATTCATAATCATATGACAATTATCATATGGAGAAAACGTTGGCTAGCAAAGATGTATGCCACAGATCATGATTTTCAAATAGAAGTGAAAACACAAACCGCAGAAGGGGATTATAAGAAATGTGAAGAAATGAAGGTTATGGACAATGTTGTCAAAGTGTTTAGAGAAAAAAACAGCACGGGACCTGAATACAGCCACCCTGACATTATCAAGTCATACATTGATAAACCTGGGAATTCACTTCCCCCTCAATGATTGTGAGCTGTCCAGGCCCAGAGACAGCCAACCTCCAAATCATGACGCTCCCTCCTCCCTACTTCACCTTTGGGATGATATTTTTTAATGTTGATATGCAGTGCTCTTTTACACCAAACATAGAGTTGTATGTTCTTCCCAAACAGGTCAACCTTATCTTAAATAAATTGGTTGGGCTCTAATAACAGATTAGAGCCCAACCAATGAAAATGTTTAATTTTCCCAGAAATGTTGTAGTGCCAAGGTGCTCCTTGACAAACTTCAGGCACGCTGTGATGGTTTTTTTGGAGAGCAGACACTATGCTCCACGTAACCATGCACTTTGATTTGCATATGGTAGACTAATGAACAGAGATGTTAACTAGATCCAATGATTCCTTTAAGCCTTATGCTGTTGCTACAAGTTTCTTTTGTACCTCACTGTTCAATCTTTGTTGTGCCTTTGGAGTCATCTTAGCTGGGCGTCCACTTCTAGGGAGAGTAGCCACAGAACTAAATCCTCTCCATTTATAGACAATTTTTCTGACTGTGGACTGATGAATTTCTAAACTCTTGGAGATAAGTTTGTTACCCTTTCCAGCTTAATGAAAATCAACAATTCTTGATCGTAAGTCTTCTGAAAATCTCTTTTTGGTGAGATGTGGTTCGCATCAGTAGATGCCTCTTGTTAATAGCAAACTCAAAATGTTTGAGTGGTTGTTATAAGTTCAAGTAGCTCTAGCCCACACCTTAAATCTGGTTTTATTTTACTATCTCCTGACTGCAATTAGCTTTTGTTGATGTCATTAGCCGAGGGGTTGACATACTTTTCCAACCTACAATGCGAATATTTGAATGATGTATTCAATATGGACATGAACAATACATTGATTTGTGTATTATTAGTTAAAATAGATTGTGTTTGTTCATAATTATAACTTAGAGGAAGATCTGGCCATATTTTAAGGCAAATTTATACATATATGCTGGTAATTCACTTAATTTTTTTGCCACTGTATGTATGTGCAGTTTGTCATGAAGTCTTGCATTGCAAGAAAGAGGCTTATGTGACAAAAAGTCCAATGGTTGCTTCCCTTGCAATGGCTTGCATAACTAATACCTACCTTCATCAATGTAGAGAGATAAATGCTGAGAATTGAAAACTTAAGAAGGGACCTAAAGGTACACTTTGGATTTGCTATCATGTCTGCTCTGACTGTCGAAATTGAAGCTCAAGATTAGACAGAATTGCACAAACAGGTCGACTGAAGAGAAAGACTGGACATCCTGCCACAGTGTTGAAAACTCCTCTTCAGAGAGCAATTCATCTTGGAGTCGGTGCCCGTGTCATGGTTCTTAGTAACATTTATGTTTGTGATGGACTTGTGAATGGTACCTTTGGCACAGGAACGGAGGGGTCAGATGCCAGTATCTTTTGAAGTCTGCTCGGGCTGCAAAGCAGCGTGGCTCCCAGTACCAGCAGTGCTGGGAACCCTATTGTAATTGCTCAGAGAAAGAGAGGGAGCAGCAGGGAAACAGAACATAGCACAATGCAGGGTCCACATAAAGCTGTATTATTATAATAAGACTAATAATAAAACTAATAATTGTACTAATAGGGCTAATAATAAGACTAATAATGATAATAATAATCATGAAAATAGTAATAATAAGAGTAATAACAATAATAATAATAATAACAATAATCAGGCTAAATATGATAATAATAATAATTGAAGCAGCTCGTGTTGAGCAGGATCATGGGGCAGTAGGTGGTTTGCAGCTACAGATCCAGACTCTGCAGCTCTGGAGGCAGAAATACCTGCAGAAAGCGACAGGAAGAGAAAGGAGAGAGACGAGAAAAAGCACAAAACTACAGGAGAGAGAAGTCACCTTTACTGCCATTGTCTGTCTTGAATTTGGCTCCTTGACTCTGAGTTCCTTGCTCCACTATGACACTATATCCTTTCTGGAATGCCCCTTGGATTTGGAACCAGGTCGGCCTTGTAGAGCAGTCTTTGTTATGTAACACATTTCAAATTCATGTCAATATTCCCTTAGCAAGTCCTTTTTGGGGGCTGTTCAAATGTAAACCCTGAGGTCCCCATATTTTTGAGGGGTATATTCCCTACACCTAACTCTAGCTCTGGGATACTTTTTGCCATTTGTTGACGGTCTCCAATGGCAAAACGTTTCTCAAATGGACATTTCCCTAAATGCACTAATTGTCCATGTGGAATACCTTAATATGGGGACCTCAGGGTTCCCAAATGATTCTCAATTAGACCAAAATACTGCATCTGTACAACAAGTACTTGTAACACAACATCTGCACCGAAAACTACCTATCTGTACCCGGTTTGAGCACTGTTCTTCATCTGGACATAAAGTAGCCTGTTTGCAATCCATTGAAGCAAAGTACTAAGGTGGACACAGTTTCCCTTTTGGACTCAACTGGAGCAAAATACTACATCTGCACAAGTACCTGCAGAAATTTTCTGCATCTGGACCAAAAACTACCTATTTGTACTCAGTTTCCGCAATGTACTGCATCTATACCAAAAGCTACTTATTTGGACTAAATTGCAGCACTGCACTTCATCTGGACGAAAAGAAGCCTCTCTGAACTCCATTGGACCAATGTATTGACTGTGGAAAAAAACTTTCCCATTTGGATGCAATTGGAACAATGAACTGCATATGGATGCAAAGTTTCCCATTTGGATGCAATTGGAGTAAGGTATTGCAAAAAAAATCTGGTGATCCAATTTAACCTCATCTATGGATTCTCTCTTCTCTACGCTGCAAAGTGGAACCAAGTACAACTCTTGTGCTCTTCAAACTCCTTCTGTTGGAGCACTTCAAAGTCCTATTCCCTTGACCAACGGATTATCCTAACCCTAACCTGCAAATTCAAGCCCCTAACCTCAACCATCCTCATTGAAAAGCTCTTCAGTGTAAGTAAATTTATCTAATCTTGTGTAATCGTTTACAAAATGGGGACAGCCATCATGATCCATTCCTAACCCTAACCCTATCTCCTTGACCAACAGGTTACCCTAACCATCCAACCTGAACGCCTAACTCCAACCATCTTCCTTTATGGCCCATGCCACGCTAAGACAGAGGCTTTTCCTTATATTCAGGTACTCTTGCTTCCATGTAACTGGGTACGGCAACTATAGCCCTTCACTTTAATCCTATTTTATCTAATTCCCTGTGGGGATATTCAGTGTCCGTTGGCTCAGTTTATAGCTGGCTATTACCCAATTCGAGATTTCTTCTGGATCCACATCTCAGGAACCAGGAACAATTCTCCTGCTCTTCCAACTCCTTTCTGTTGGAGCACTTCTAGATTCTTTTCCTTTGACAGATGGATTATCCTAGCCCTAACCAGCCAACTTGAACAGAGTACGGATCCCTTCTGTTATTCGTCTGCTGGATGATTTCTTCTGGTAGTCCGTCAGGAAAAAGAGGTTTCGTAGTACTTGATAGCCTCAGAAGCTGACGCGTCGTTTGAGCCAAGATACTTTCTGAGTTCTCATCTTAAAAATTCTCAAAATTTCCAGCACTGATGAAGTTTAAAAAAACCCAAAATATAAAGTGTGGATACTTTTGGTAATGTAGCAGTGTTTAGTGAAGTGTTTTGGGATGGTTAATGTTTGATTGTTTTAATGCTTTGATGTGAATATTCCAAATATGAGTAATAATCAGTCCACAGCTGACGTTAAGGGTAAATCTTAATTCGGCAAAAGATGACAATTTGACTACTGAAGCTAAAGCAAAAAATTCAGATCAAAAAGATACATTTTCCAATTATAGGATGTGAGCAAAGGAAATCCAAATTGGGATTTAAGATACATGAGAGACAGTGTAAGAGTGTGGAAGGAGCTTGGTTACCATCGGCGGGACCGAGTGAGATGAATGTGGGAGTGAGTGAAAGGCACTGTGATGCTGCAATGTTTGAGAAGCTAAGAGAAACTATAGAAAAATGTGCTACATGTCTTGCTGCTTGTCACATGCCTTTTTAAGAGACGGTTTTGCAAACTAGAGCTGCAGAGATGACAAGAATTAAAGAGCGCCAACAGACTAATATTGTGGCAAGTGCAAAAGCTATGATGTATGTCTGGGCCAACTGCCAAGGCAAATCTATTTCAGACAGACTGTTAGCAATTTGCTGGTCCCCAACTCAGTTGGCAGTGAAATAAGCCACATTAAAGTTGAGAAGAGTAGAAAAAACAAAACTTTTCCCAATCCTAAAATGGTAGATGAATCATACGTTGAGAATAAGCAAGCAGTTGATGACCTTATGCACATCACATCCACTCTGGTGCAGAGACAGCAAGCTGCTGAGAGAGAGAGAGCTGCCCAGATGCAGGCAGCTGCTCGGAACAGAAAAATGCATAGATGCAGGCAGCTGCTCAGGAACAGGGAGTTACTCAGAGACAGAGGTCTGCAAAGACCGAGAGCAGCGACTTGACTGACTTAGAATGAGAGATAGACAGGAGAAGGAGTCAGAAGAGACAGACACACACATGCAGCAAGCAACATGCAGTCATCACATTCAGTTGTAGCGCACACGGACACAAACATTGATGCAGGGGGAGTTTCTTCTTCCTCTACCTGCGGAGGGGGAAAAAAAGCCAGTGAAGCACACAATATCCTTTCCCTCTAGAAATAGATCCTCAGACAGAAAGTAATCCTCAGACAGAAAAGCAAAGAATAAAATTCACATAACAGCAGCTCTCCAAGTCATGGTGGGAGACATGGCTGTGTGTAAATCATGGACCCCTAAAGTTATGGACATGGTTAGATAAGTGAAGTGGGAAGAGGACATCTTCACCAGGGCCAGTTAGGCTTGGACCTCCACACCACACAGTTTTACAATTAAGTTCAACAAGTCTACTGGGTCTGCTGTAGTACATTTATTGCATACAGTTAAAAAGCATACAATAAACCGAGCTGGTCCCAGGAGCAACTAAATCAGAATATGAAAGCATTCATATTTATACTTTTCCACCTATCCTGCCCTCTGTGGAGCTTACAATCTGACCCCTCCTTAGTTCCAGTGTTTTTCTTTTTTATGCATTTGACTTGGTCTCATAGCTAATAATGTAAAATCTTCTCCAACTCTTGATATAAAAAACGTTAAGTGCATGAGTTCAAAAACAATGGTGTAACATCCATATAACTTGATTTAATAAAAAATGATTGAATGATTATCTATCTCACTATTTGATTAATGATAGATATTTATATTGAACAATACTAATGATAAGTGCTTTTATTAAATAATATTTGAAAAGGTAAATATTTCCCACATAATTCCCCCCTTTGTGACTTAAAAGTCACACACATTCAAAGTAAATAGTACAAATGGCGAAAAAGCAATGCAAACCTTCATTACTATTCAAATCATATGTATACAGAACGGTACTAACTATCCTGGAGCTTCAAAGCTTCACATACTAAGTGAACAGTAGTCTTTGCTGTGCATGGTTTCCAAAGCAATTTCTGCAATACAAAATGACAATCAATTTTTCCCTATGTTTATTACCAAAGTCCATCATGCAATCTAGCAGCAAACTACTCACATATGGCCACAGTGATCATCAAGACGATGACTCTCACTCAGAGGGAAGTTCAATAGCAGACCTTGAGCACAGCTGTTTGGTGCGGAATGGGTAAAAGCCACTCTGTGCTCCTATCCCTACTTGATGTCATTGTATTTAAGTCATAATCGCATTGTATATAAAACAACACTAACTATAACGGGTGTTAAAAACCCCTTCCAGTGTTAAGTAACTGGGCAGCCAAGTCTTACTGACTTTGGTAAACTCTAGTATAATAGAAGTTTTAGGGTAAGGGTAACTGGGAAATCTTTCCTATGTCACCTCTTTGGTTAACATAATCTTCATCAAGCTGATACAACTACCATAGGTATAGACTCATCAAAGGTGAAACAAGAAAATAGGTGTTCATTGATACATATGGGATTTGGGGAGCCTGTCAGGGGCTTGACTGGATGAGACCACTTCAGTGTAACGACACTTACATGCTTTACACGTGGTAGGGGGAGGTCTTTTCACCATGGAGAGGTTACTAGCACATACAAAGCACAGTGATTTGGATCATTCTTTCCAGCGTATGCGTTGCTTCAACCTGCCATGCAGTGTTGAAACTGATGTGCTGTATTCTCATATTTGTTTGCCATGAGATATGGCATAGGCATGGGTTGACCCATTAGTATTCCATGCGGGGTTAGATGCGCTCTTCTGTTAGTCTGCATTCTCATACTCATCAATGCAAAGGTAATGCTTCCACCCAAAATATGTGCCATCTGCACATATTTTGGCTATTTTTGCTTTACAACTGCCATTAGCTCTTTGCACCATTCCCTGTGACTGCGGATTGTACAGACATCCAAACCTTCAGCTAACTTCAAGTGCTGTAGTCACATCTTCATCAGATCAGCTACAAAGTATGGCCATTATCTGAGCTAATGTTATCCGGAATCCCAAATCTAGTAAGCCCAGAAATTTGGCCACTGACTTAGCGTCGGGATTGCTTGTTGGTATTGCCTCTACCTATCTGCTGAACCTATCCACAACCACTAACATGTATCTTTTACCATGGACCCTTTCAGTCATGTCAATATTATCTATCATCAGATGTCAAAATGATCCATCAGGTGGTGGAATATGTCCAATTGCCGCTGAAAAGGCTTTCCCTGTTGTTATATGCTACACACAGCTCACACTCATGTAAAGCTCTGTCTACCATTCCTGCCAAATATGGTGACCACCATGCATGCTGAATCCGTTTCATGACTTTCCCCCTTCCCCCCGCATTTTTAATTAAGGTAGGACCCATCGAAACTGGTGCAAGAAAATGACCTGCTGGACCTCTCCCCAAACCTTTGTGGGGACCTTCCTGTGTGTTTTAAAATCTCCCCCCTCTTTATCCAGATACTTGCAGCCTCTTTGGCTCAAATACGAGAGGTTAAATCTGCCCCAGGGCTCAGTTCTTCCGCCAAAATTGGTGCAACAAGGTTTAAGTCTCCTGCTGCCTTGTGTGCAAGTTCATCTGCATAATTGAGAATCATCCCCATGTGTAATAGGCGTGCCATTTGCTCTTTGAAGCCCCCTTTGCTTCCAAATGTTAGCATAAACATGACACACCCCATATGCATAGGCTGAGTCAATCTAAATGTTAGCACATTTACCAGCTGCCAAGTGACAAGCAGCTATCAAAGCTTTGATGCATTTGGCTTGGTCTTTTAACTAATAGTGTAAAATCTTCTCCAACTTTTGATATAAAAACAGTAAGTGCATGAGTTCAAAAAAGATGTGTAATATCCATATCATTTGATTTAATAAAAAATGATTAATAACAATTTGATTAATGATAGATACTTATATTGGACAGTACTAATGATAAGTGTTTATATTTAATAATACTTGAACAGGTAAATATTTCCCACAAAAGTGCCCCTTTGTGACTTAAAAGTCACACACATTCAAAGTAAATAGTACAAATGGCGAAAAAGCAATGCAAACCTTCATTACTATTCAAATCATATGTATACAGAAGGTATTAACTATCCTGGAGCTTCAAAGCTTCACATACTAAGTGAACAGTAGGTGCATGGTTTCCAAAGCAATTTCTGCAATACAAAATGACAATCAATTTTTCCCTATGTTTATTACCAAAGTCCATCATGCAATCTAGCAGCAAACTACTCACATATGGCCACAGTGATCATCAAGACGATGACTCTCACTCAGAGGAAGTTCAATAGCAGACCTTGAGCACAGCTGTTTAATGGGTAAAAGCCACTCTGTGCTCCTATCCTACTTGATGTCATTGTATTTAAGTCATAATCGCATTGTATATAAAACAACACTAACTATAACGGGTGTTAAAAACCCCTTCCAGTGTTAAGTAACTGGGCAGCCAAGTCTTACTGACTTTGGTAAACTCTAGTATAATAGAAGTTTTAGGGTAAGGGTAACTGGGAAATCTTTCCTATGTCACCTCTTTGGTTAACATAATCTTCATCAAGCTGATACAACTACCATTGGTAGACCCATCAAAGGTGAAACAAGAAAATAGGTGTTCATTGATACATATGGGATTTGGGGAGCCTGTCAGGGGCTTGACTGGATGAGACCACTTCAGTGTAACGACACTTACATGCTTTACACAATAAGCAAACGAATGGGCTTTTCTCTCAAGTTGGTGCCACCACCAGCAGTAAGCAGATGGTTCAATATGTAGACATTGATGAAAAGCCTCAAAAGGGGGGTGGACAGCCTACCCACAAAACTAAAAAAAGACAGAGAAAAGGAAAATGCCGCAATCGTGGCAAACCTGGTCATTGGTCAAAAGAATGCAGAGCCCCACAGCATTTTAGAAATTTTGGCTACACAAAGAACGCCAACATGAATCATGGCTACACCACATATGGTCATCAGCTTGCTCTACCACCATACAACCACTCGACATGCAACGTGACTCACACTCAGGCGTATCAGACCGAGGGAGGCTATGGAGTGAATGGATCAGATCAGCATCCTAAATTATGAGCAGCAACAATTCAGCTCTCTAATAATTCCTTTGAATATCTAACTATACCAGTTGAAGTTAATTGTACTGCTGTTGATATTCTGGTAGTCGAGCTACTATTTTGACGGTTAAAGCTAACGAACAAGTGTGCACATGAGCTTCTGATTTTGTTACTGCTGTAGGAGTGGGAGGCATTTCTATTGCAAAGCCAGTGTCTCAACAATCCAGTGCTGAAGGTTCAGAAAAGCAACATTCTATTCTCATCTCTGAGAAAAGCCCAATCAATTTGATGAATCGAGATTTGCAAATTGCATGCCATCATAAACTGTACTCCTGATGGATTGTTTTTAACCATTCCTGATGAAAGAGCCTTACAGGCAGTTCAATTTCTACAATCTGCCACTGACAGTTTGTACTGCTGGACATTACCAGACTTTATGGTATCTATTTTTACTGTATCAAACATTCAGCAAAATTGCTAAAATATCACCAGCATGTGCATTGTGGATGTCTGTCATTGTACAGCAGCATTTAACCCGTGATTTTGAGCAATTTGCTGATGAACAAATTTGTTTGTTGGTCCACAGGGGTGTGCTTTACCAATTCAACTATTTGATGCACAGTTAGTTAGAGTAGTTGTTCAAAGTAAGTAATTCATATCCACATGTTAATATTGCACTGACACCTGGTTGTGACCCAAAACATGGAGAAATGGTGGCACGATACCAATTGAAGAGAGAAGCTGAAGCTGTAGCAGATTCTCTCTCACACACTCAGCGGATAACAAGTCTTTGTGACGACCTTTACATTAAAGTGAACAACTTTCACTGCCACAAAGTACACTTGCGTTGCAACCTTTTTCAGTATAGTATGGACCCCCTCTGATCTCTCTTCCAGCCATCTTGTGGGCTAAGCATAAGAATCATGTGGGGATTGTAAAGTCTGCCCTGCCTCACAGAGTGAGACTTAAAGCTAATGCTATGCTGAATCTAGAAGAGACGCAGTTGCCAGGAGGGAGAACCTTCTACAATATGCTGATGACTTGTTGATAGCTCCTTCATCAAAAGAAGTTAGTCAGTGATTCCATTTTGCTCCTGCAAACACAGAGGTTCTTTGGCTAAGCTGCAATTTTGTCTGCCACTTTGCAATGGCAAGAGGAAATGTACAAAGCCTTCCATGATCTGAAGCATGCTCTCTCCATAGCTCCAGCACTGGGACTGTCGGATTATCATCAGCAATTTAATCTGAATGTACATGAGAGGGACATCTATGCTACAGGCATCCTTGTGCAGAAACATGGGTCACATTACCGGCCTACTGTGTACAACTCGTCATGACTTTTATCAGTAGTCCTTACAATGGCAGGTTGCCTTAGATCTGCAGCTGCTGTTGCTAAAATGATTGAAAAATCCTTGCCAATTATACTACCTCATGACTGTGGTGGTGACGTTCCTAATGCAGTTTTACATAACTTGAACACCTGTGCTACCTAGCATATAACAGCTGCATGTCGGTCTGGCTATGAAGCAATCATTCTTTCCAGTCCCCACATTTTTATAAAGTGCTCACTTCCCCTAAATCAATCCAGTCTTCTTCCACTGACTGATGAGGAAATTGAGCATGATTGATTGCAACTATTGAGACAAGCATGTCTCCAAGACCAGACCTGTTGCAGACACCAATACCAAATTCTTATATAGTTTTATACACTGACTGTTGAGCTTGTAGACCAGCTGACAACAAAAAATTTGAAGGGCTATGCAGTAGTGAATGACTTGGAAGTCCTAGAAGCATAGGCATTGCATTATGGTACTTCAGATCAAGCAGTGGAACTGTATACTCTTGAAAGAGTTTGCATTGTAACTAAAGACAAAGTTGCAACTATTTTTACTGTTTTAGATATGCTTTTTAGTGTTGCTTATGATTTTGGTCAGTCTTGGAAGATGAGAGAATATTCTCTAATTCTCTTTAATACCAATTCAACATAATACTTTGGTTGCTAATTTGTTAGAAGCCATTTTGCTTCCATCTCAACTTACTATTGTCAAATGTGCTTGCTCATACTTGAGGGTCTGATCCTGTGAGACGTGGAAATGCGCTGGATGACTCAGCAGCCAAATAGTTGCCATTTCCTCCTGCTCCATGGCACACCAACACCCCTCTTTGCAATCCGCAAACAAATTAGTGCATCTTTCTTTAATGATGTAGTGGAAATACAAAACCGTGCTGATGCTAGGGAGGTAAATATTTGCGTGAGCAAAGGTTGTATTCTGGCTTGTGGCTCCACCTCAATGGTCAGCCTGTTTGTCCTTGTTCTCTCCTCCATGTGCTTGCACATGTTCTACATGGTCCCACACATGTAGCAAAAGGGGGGATAAATTAAATAATTCGATCACAATGGATTGCACAAGGCAGCGCACAGATATCACACACAATAGGTGAACAGATGCCTGACATGCCAGCAAAATAGGAGAAAAGACAGCTCAGTGAAACATGACCATCTGTAACCGCCATCAGGCCCTTTTGTAAATATGCAAATAGATTTAGTACATATGCCAAATTGTCAAGGTTATAAAGATTTGTTGGTGATTGTGGATATGTTCTCCAAATGGGTTGAAGCATATCCCACTAGAAGAGATGATGAAAAAACTGTTGTTAAATGTTTGCTAAAAGAAGTTATTCCCAGGTACAGAGGCCCAGCTTTTGTGGCAAAGATACCATAGGATCTTGTAAAAGTGCTAGGATTCCAGTGGCAGTTGCATGTTCCCTACCATCCACAGAGCTCTGGCCAAGTTGAGAGGATGGACTCTACTATAAAAGAGAAGCTGACCAAAACTATGATGTCAACAGATCTGAAATAGTCTGATGTATTGCCTATTGTGCTTTACTAAATTCGAAGTGAACCCAATGCAACTACAGGACTAAGTCATCATGAGGTTTTGATGGGAAGGCCTATGTCCACAGGGGCAAGCCCACCTTTGACACCTCACAAAACTACTCTGCTTTGGACTAAGGAAATAAATGAAAAAGTATCTCAAAAGACTTACTGAGATTTTGAGAAAGTTTCATTTGCTGGTAGACTCCCAAAACCTTCAGAGGAGCCTATTCATCCTTTTCAAGTGGGTGATTTTGTACTAATAAAATCTCCACAGAATGTGTCTCTGTCACTTAGATGGAAAGGACTATTCCAGGTGCTGCTGATAACCAGAACAGCCCTTAAGGTCGAAAGCAGAGCAGAATGGATCATTGCCTCCAGGTTCAGGCCAGTACCTTCCCAAGCCGCTGACAAGGAAGTGGAAAACAACGGTGAGCAAAAACATGGGTGAAAAGAAGGGTGGACCACACTGTGTTCAACTGTCCCACAGATAGTTGTAAGAAAGATAACTGTTTTCTTGCCTATCCAAAGTACTATGCTAATGGTAAATGGTGGTGGCATATACTTGCCCCAGAGTCTCAAATTGGCTCCACTTCCACATAAGGTAATGAGAGTCCAGTACAACCATGATACTCCATCAACTGAAACCCCAGAATTATGGTGTTTCACTAAACAACAATTAAGCATGTGGCCTGATTGTAAAATTTGGAACATTAGCTATCCACATCATCTGAGTGATGTAAAACGTTGTAGGGCCAGTGATAACATTAACACTAAAAGTGATGACCCCCATCGACCCATACTAATTTCATTGGCCAATCACTTCGCACCCAGAAACACGCTAGCCGCTAAAACCAATGTCACATCAAAAATTGATTATGTGCACAAGCAAAATCTCAACAATTGTTGCATATGTCAAAGTATGCAGAGTTCAATGCATTCCCCAATGTTCAATCCTATTCCATTAACTAAGGCTGACTGCAAATTCTTTAATTGGAATGATTTAGCTTCTAGAGTGAAAGAAGGAGCCAATGACTGCTACACCCAAACCTACCCATTGAATCCAGCCGAGTCCTTGCTATATGTGAGTATTGCTAAGTATGTTGCCAAAATGATCAATGAAGAATACCGTTCACCTGACCTGAATTTCACAACTCTTTTGCATATTACTCATGTGCAGATGTATGTAAAAGTAGAGTTTGACTATAGAGTACAAGTAACTCTGGCCCAAACCAGTTGCTCAAATCTGCCAGGAAACAAAGTTATGGTATGGTATGGTTTATACTCAACCATGGTTTGGTGCTATATCCATAGGATCGGTTAAAGTAAAAGTTCAAAACTGCTCAGTGCATTTAGAAAATAAACCAACACCTTTATGAGACTGTTCAGTCTATCTACCCCAAGTAGCAGTAGATGAGTTGCAGAATGGTTCTTTGTGTTTTTGAGGAGTAGAGAAAAGAACAGGACAGAGACTTAGGACAAAGTCCTTGCAATGCAGTACAAGACATCTCCCTAAAGCAATCTTCCCTACCAGAGAGCGTGTATCTTGATTGCAGTGATAAAGCCTATATGTCAAAACTGGTACACAGGGATGAAGACTCAAGTGCGCTACTCTGGAGACAATTCAGTAGTATAATCAAAAAGTCTTTTCTCAGAAAAAATGGTTTGAAACACAGGAAGGAAGTCAGTCAGGCAAATAATCCAAAAAGGGATAGGCTGAGGCAAAGTCAAAAACACCAGGAACACTAAACACTAGGAAAATTCTGGAATGCTTGAGACTAGGGATGAAGACAAATTGGCACAGGGAACTGGGAGCACACAGACTAAATACATGAGAAGGGGCAAGGATACTTGGACACAGCAGAAACACATCAGGGCAGGGCAGACAATCACAGAAGCTGGAAACACATGAGGGCAGGAAGTGGGGATCTGAAACGCGAGGAGAGGCAAGTAACACAAAATAAAACAGGGAAGTAAAGCAACACAATGTGAAACAAAGAAAATATTACCTAAGACACTGGACGAGACATGACACTATAGTTGCGTGCTTCATGATGGATCACATGGCACGTGCTACATTGCATATCTAATTCCCTTAATCAGGAAGGTAGAGACTGCTGAAATAGCTGCATTATATCCTCCATTAAATTGACACCGGAGAGAAATCTCAACAGCAGATCGAAGGCCAGTATCTTTCTACGATGGTACACTCCATTCCTTGTCTAAGGTTGTAGAGAAGCATCTTAATGTTTCAAGTAAAGCTGCATTAGCTGAGCATAAGGAGTTGCAGGAAGTTCAGGTTGGCAGGTTTGAATGTATATTTTGTGATGCATATTATTTTGTACTTTGCTTAAGAAATAAAAAAATAAAAAAACTTAATCCCTATAAAAATCATGGGAATCAATCCAGTAGTTGTTAAGATATTTCAGTCTTTCCAAAGTGAGGGACTGACATAGAGACAGAAATTGCCATCCCTAAAGCCATGGCACTAAAATACCCACATCTTATTTGTAAGACGTGACAAAGATCCTCCAGAAACACAGAAGACATTATACAACCGTTTTCACAGACCTATTAGTACTCCTAATGACTAGTTAACTGATCTTGTGTAAAATTAGTGTAGTTCCCCTTTGATGTGTGTTAAATGTGCCATTCTATGCCTTGCAGTGCCTTTTGCCCCAACAGATTTCTGATGCTGCAAAAAAAACCACACGAAGACAAAGTAAAAACATGCTACTAGTTACAGTGTGCTATTTATCCTCACCTCATCAGGAGCCAACCGCAGTGCTCTGTCTGGCCTTGGGATGCTCCAGCTCCAGGCTACCATACAGCTTACTGCTGGGCTTGTAAAAGAAAAGCAGTCTTTGCACAAATCTGTACAGAGAACAAAACACGTACACACAGTGTAACATACAAACAAGGTATATGATGGGCTGTTTGTCAGTGTCCCGAAAATCAAATGAGAGCTAAGAGGACATGTGAGGGCAGAAATACTTACTTATACATTTGTTCATCCTTATTGCTCTGTAGACTAACATTTGGCCACTAGAGACAAGAAATCAACACCCATTAGAGTTTAACATCATTAAAAGCATCTTACATTCCACAGTGGTACTATCTAGACAGCTGTAGATAAGCCCAAACAGTAGGAAATAATCATCCACCCTAACCTACACCACCACAAATGCATGAAAACATTCATCATTATTAGTGAGTCAAAGCTCCAGAGCAAAAAGCAAAATCTCTCTGAAGTCTAATATTTTGATAATTTGAGCCCAGCTCAGCTGTGTTTTACCTTTTAAAATGGTTCCAATAAGGCACCAGTTCCAGTCCAGGTTCTGCTTGTGGTTGAGGATGTGGCTGTTTCTCAAGTTGGTCATCACAGCATCCACATTGTTCTACAGGACAAACACAAACACTACTGCTATACAGCAGGCAAGACTTACTTTGCTTTTTAATTACTTATTTATTTATTGAGAGAGAAGTACACTGAGTAAAGTACGTAACAGCACGGTTCCATCAACATCCTCGCAACGGCCACAATATACATCAAATGTGACCTTCACACATCTGACAACATATGCATAACATATACATAGTGGGGAAAAAGCTGTTTCACAAATTGAGGGGGTGCTGGGTCCACATGAGTTAGTAATCCTTTTTTTTTTGTGCGTTTTAATATCTGGATTGAAAAATCTGAGTGAGGGAGAGATGCATTTAAGATTATCGCTAAGAAACATGAACAAGTTGAGAAATAAACTTACATTTAATAACATATACATACCATAAGGAAATGCACTGTAAACACAAAAATTGCTAGAAATAGAGAAAACAAGATTTTTGTATGTTTCCTCTGTTGTGTTTTCTGTTTGTGATTGTATTTTCCGTTAGTAGCTGTGTTTCCTGTATGGGATTTTATTTTCTGTTTGTGGTTGTGTTTCTACATGATGACATGTATGCTCTTATGCAGGCAGTTATTTGGCCAAATGAATATAATGCAACCAGTAAAGAGATGTTATATGTATACATAAGAAAAAACGTAATAGTGCATTGTTCCAGACGTTATTTGTATTTTCTGTGTGTGTGTGTGTGTGTGTGTGTGTGTGTGTGTGTGTGTGTGTGTGTTTATCGCTAAGAAACATGAACAAGTTGAGAAATAAACTTACATTTAATAACATATACATACCATAAGGAAATGCACTGTAAACACAAAAATTGCTAGAAATAGAGAAAACAAGATTTTTGTATGTTTTCTCTGTTTGTGATTGTATTTTCCGTTACTAGCTGTGTTTCCTGTATGGGATTTTATTTTCTGTTTGTGGTTGTGTTTTCTTTATTTGGTTGTGTGTTCTGTATGTGATTGTGTTTTCTGAATGTGATTACGTTTTCTGTATGCGGTTGTGTTTTCTGTATTTGGTTGCATTTTCTGCATGGGGTTGGCAGTTTTCCCCCATTCCCCAAAAACACACACACACACACACACACACACACACACACACACACACACACACACACACACACACACACACACACACACACACACAGAGAAAATACAAATAACGTCTGGAACAATGCACTATTACGTTTTTTCTTATGTATACATATAACATCTCTTTACTGGTTGCATTATATTCATTTGGCCAAATAACTGCCTGCATAAGAGCATACATGTCATCATGTAGTTTGTCTTTTTGTTGAGTAACATGCACCTCTCAAAATTGACTCATGGTCGGTTTGACAAAACTTGTATATGGCAAAATAGACGGCCTGACCTGTACCTGGATGCACCAGCACACATGAATGCATGCGTGCAAACGCATGCACACATGTAAGCATCAGAAACAACTCACTCCTCTGTTTGTTGTAATGATGTTTAAAACCCCCCTATAATAACCCCCCCCCCCAAAAAAAAGTATAATTCCTAGTATTCAGAGCTTTAAAAACTACTTTTAAAAACCCAAAATGAAGATTTCTTGACAACCTGAGTGGACTTCTTAGTGGACTAAGAAGAAAACACAGAGACCTGTTAGAATAGTGAAACAGCTGACGACACTTCAGGAATATCTGATGTGAGGTGTGTATCTTGACAATGAAAATATCCCTCTGAGGTCTAAAGTACTGGTCTCAACACTCATGCAGTGCTCCTGATGTGTGGAGAATGTGATCCAAGTAGAAACTGTAAGATTTGACTTTTCTTCTTCTTCTCATGAAAGCACTTCAGGTAGTTGACAGCAGCACTCGCTCATCTGAAAAAAGCATGTGTTTCACTGCCAGTTCTCTTGACACTAATTGCCCACAGGTATGGCAAGCTGGAAGATATCATACACCTCTAACAAACCTTTCTGTGGGGGAAAAGACATGATTTCATTTTATCGATTCAAACATGATAAAGGGTATAACACAAATAAGGTGTTATGCATAAAATTTAAGCAACTTATGGAATTAAAATTGAAAGTCAGCACATATCACATCCATAGTGGTGCCGAGGCCTGTGGTGCAGAGGCCTGTACCACAAAGTGAGACTGTTGTGTTATCCAGATATCTTTGGGCTTGAGTGATTTTTCTGGCATCATACAGCTGGCTCACTTTTAACCAGGGTATACCACCATGGTAACCTATGCTGTACAGCTAACACACTCCGAAGCAGGTTCATTTAAGAGGATCAGATCAAAACAGCCCAACTACTGACCAATCAGATCACTGGAAAATTGAGTCATAGATCCTACAGGGACCTGACAGGGACAAAAGCACTGAGTTTACAATAAAGGCACTAGTAAAAAAGAGCAAAAGACATTTTTATTGATCAGTTGAATCATTTTGCATTTCCAGGCTTTCAAAATGTCCACTCCAGTTTTAAAACGGAGTTTCTAACAAACAGAGAAATACAATATTTTACCACAGTAAATACATAATGACCATAATACTGCATTTTAATTGCACAAAATTCTTTCATTCTCGACAGGATTCCTGACAATGTCGTCAGTGCTGTCAATGTTAACACTTTTATTCCGTCACTGCAGGTCAGAATAACATGAGGTGACTTTGTCATGATAACCGTAAATAATAACTAAACCCTCTGTCGTTTATGAGAAAAATTATCCACACAATGTTAATTAGCTCCCATTTTTATAAATGCAGCCAGGTGGACCTCATATGATTTAAATGTTGCACTTATAAAAATAGATCAGCATGAACTTTTTTTCTCCTGTTCTCTCCTCTTAAATGTCCAATAATTTTGAATTTGCAATAACATCTATACATTTTGCATTTATCTTATATTTATTTATCTGCTTTTTTTTGTCTGCTTTGTTGTCAGCTGACTATATTGACAAGTGTAAATATATGTATGGATGTATGGATAAATGTATGAACTGTTCTCAGTAGCTGCACAGCAAATTTCGTTGTACAACTGTATGCAATGACAGTAAATGCATTCTATTCTATTCTATTCCAATAACATTCAAACCACTGTAATTTTCTTCTCCATACTGAATACATCATTCAAACATTCACAGTGTAGGTGGATAAGTATGTGAACCCCTTGGCTAATATATCAACCAAAGCTAACCGGAGTCAGGAGTTAGCAAACGTGGAGTCCAGTCAGTGACACCAGATTGGATTGTGGGTTAGAGCTACTTTGACTTATTAAAAACACTCAAACATTTTGGGTTTGCTATTCACAAGAGTCATCTGCTGATGTGAACCATGCCACAAAAAAGATCTCAGAAGACTTAGGATCAAGAACTGTTGATTTGCATAAAGCTGGAAACAGTTACAAAGTCATCTCACAGAGTTTAGATATTCATCAGTCCACAGTCAGACAAACTGTCTATGAATGGGGACGATTTGGTTCTGTGGCTTCTGTGGCTACTCTCTTTAGAATTGGGCACCTACTAAGATGACTCCAAAAGGTACAACTCAGAATGATCAGTGAGGTGAAAAAATAAGCTTAGCTTAGCTTAAGCACATCGGGGTTTTCTATACTTGTGACTTCATTGAAGATCAGATCACATTTTATGACCAATTAATGCAGAAAAACAGGCTATTCCAAAGGGATTACACACTTACTTTTGATATTTGGATATCACTTCTAGTGTTGCTACAGCTTCTTATTCTATTTTAGTTAGGTGATTTTATCGTTTATATTTCAACTTGTCTAGTATCAATATTAATTACTTTTTCATGGTCCTGATGATGCTGCTTTTAATTAGGAATTCTGCCTCTTTCACATGAATGCGCTCATAGCAGGGTAAGGAAACCCAGAGTTAACAGAGCCAGTTGATAACCAGTTCCATGATACAAGTTATTCAGGACAGCAGATGTAAGGCTCAGTAAAGCAGGTAACCCAAAGAGAGCCAGACTAAGCCGAACATGCTTCATGGTACAAGCCCCTGATCTGTTTCAAATCATGCTAGGAAGACAGACTGCTGTCCCTCTTCTACTTTACTGGACTTGGATGGAGGTGGTTACATGCACATTTAGCTATCCAAGTACTAGCTTGGATAGCTAAATCCAAGCTAATACTTAGCCCTCATATATTTGAGGGCTGAGATACATTGTTATGTTGGCCCCCATGCACTAAAAAAATATAGAAAACCAGATCTATACATTGTGACTGATTTTTGACTCTGCTGACTATTATAACAATTTTGATATGCTTAAAAGGTTCTAAGTGTTCTGGTACCTGGCCATTTAGGAATTTATCCGCATGCACAGCAGCGAAACATTTATTAGCAATGTTTTACCATTTGGTTGGTGTTGGTTGGTGCTTAAAAAGACAGTGAAAATAGAAATCACGTTTCATATTTAGACTGATGCACTAATGTCTGTCTTTACAAGAGCACATGCCTTTAGCTTGGCAGTGAAGGTTGTGTCCTTCCACAAAGCAAACAAATGTGACTGTTACATTATAATGAGTACCTAACTGCACCTCCATATTTGGTATACAGAGTAAGGCAATAAAAGAGATGATTCCAGAGTTGGCTGACTTGCAGAGGTTAATGATGCCTGTAAGGTCAATGGGCCCAGAAGGTTGAGTTAGTCAGGGAAACACAGCACTAACTGTACAGTACACGCTGAGTGTGATTTACAGCACAGTCAAATATTCTGGCATGCTGTAAAAAATGAAATGTTAATGAGGCATGCAGAGATGAACACAATTTTTTCTTAGTGCCACAGGATTCAAAGAGGAGACTTTGTTGTATGCATATTTTGGCTAAACAAAAAATGACTAAATTCAACATTTACTGGACCAGGAGCTTATCAGTTTTACTATTGTGTTTACTGAAAACAAAAACAATGTAAAAACAAAAAAAAACCCTTTAACATCAGAAAACGCGGTTCCTACCATTACACCCTGTATTAAGGCCAGGTTATTAGTGTGAGAGTGTAGCAGAATCTAATCCTGTGTTTTCGGTTTTATTACTGGGGCCGCCTTTTTTGTATATATTTGGGTTGTGCCTTCGTGTTTCTAAGGTTTTTTATTGTACAACTTATATATTGCAGAATGGATCAGCATCTGTTGGACACTAATTCACCTTAATTTTGCAAATAAAACATAATTCCAATGAGGTCTTATTCCACTGTCAGTAAAACAGTAATCCTTTCTCAGTGTATGGGCCAGAGTAAGATGGCTTTCCACTTTTTTCCCTGAATATCCTCTCCTTGCTCGGGTGAGAGTAGGAGTAGGAGAGTGAGCACCTTAAGTCACCTTAGGTCAGGGTTATAGAATAGTGTAATCTGTCATGGGGTTTAGTAGATTTATGAAAGCAGAGCCTAATACCCACTGCAGGACCTAATAGGTCAAAACATAATTTATGACCTTTTGCACATTTTACTTCATATTGATAACTATTATACTTTAATATAACATTCCAGTGATGGACTGTTTCATAACAGAAAGGAAGATGTGGACCGTCAGGCAGAAGTAAATAATTCCTTTGTTGTGGGTACCAGTATTTGGACCCACGAGTTAAAGACCTCATAGACAGGGGCCTCTGCCGGATGTTCCCAGTTCACCCTCACAACATGTTTGGGTTTGCCGGGTCTGTCCATCTGCCTCCCCCGTCATCTGATCCAACCCACCAACAGATGACATCTCTGATTCTCTCTTTACCTGAGTGTATAAGACATACGGCCGCAGATCTGATGATACGACCAAAAAAGTTGATCATTGATCTTAGGCCTAAGGTGGTTCTGGTACTAAGTACACTTATGAACCACCTTAAGCAAGAGCATGGTGTTTGTTATGGGCAAACCATGGCTAACACAGGTTCAGATCAAGCAGGCCGTTTCTCCCAGTCACTTCCCTCCAGGTTTCTCTATTGTTGCCCACATGAGCAATTGAAGTCCCCCAGAATAACTATAGAGTCCCCAAGTGGTTCCCTTTCAAAGACCCCACCCACAGATTCCAAGAAGGCTGGATACACCAAACAGTCGCTAGGTACATAAGCACAGACAACAGTCAGAGCCATACTCTTAGCGACTTGTAGTTGCATTGAGGAGACCCTCTAATTCTCCAGGGAGAACTACAACACAGTGGAGTTCAGCTCGGGGATTGTGAGTATCCCCACATCCACCCAGCGCCTCTCAACCTTCGCAACTCTAGGAAAGGCTAGAGTTCAGCCCCTCTCCAGGAGTTTGCTTCCAGAGCCAGTGCTGTCAATGGAGGTGGGCCCATCTATATCTAGTTGGTACTGCTCCTACTCCCGCACCAACTCTGACTCCAGAGAGGTCACATTCCATGTCCCTAGAGCTAGTCTGCGACTCCAGGGATCAGCACGCGCAGGCCCCTGACCAAGACAGCAGCCCAGCTTACAGTGAGCAGGATCATGGGGGCAGTAGGTGGCCTGCAGTTACAGATCCAGTCTCTACAGCTCCAGAGGCAGAAATACCTGCAGAAAGCGACAGGAGGAAAAAGGAGAGAGATGAGAAGGCACAAAACTAAGATGACATGCATTTATGGGATATGAATGCGTACAGATGGAGAGGGAGAGGAGGAGAGAGGAGCTTGGTGCATTATGGGAAGTCCCCCAATAGTTTAGGCCTATAGCAGCATAACTAGGGCATGGTTCAAGGCAAGCCTGAGCAAGCCTTAACTCTCAGCTTTATCTCAAAGGAACATTTTAAGACACATAACTGACAATTTCGGTTCTATCTTCTTCAGTTTGTAATATAATTAAGAAATGGCAGTTAACAGGAATGACAGAGGTCAGCCAGTGTTGCAGCCAGTGGCAAAGGGAACATTTCACTGGTAGAGGGAAGAATGGAACTCAAAAGAGCATTACATGCAAGACAGCCCAAGAATCTCACAGAACTAGAATACTCTTTATAGGAAAAATAGCTGAAAATTCCTCAAAAAAGAACTGAAGAACTCTTAGCTGGCTACAAAAAGCGTTTATAAGCTGTGATACTTGCCAAAGGGGGTTTTACTAAGTGCTGTCCATGCAGGGTGCCCAAATTTTTGCTTTGGGCCCTTTTCCTTTTTTGTTGTTTTTAAACTTTAAAAGATGGAAATTAATTATTAAAGAAATGTGTGATCTTTATCTTTATGCCTTTCGGAAATTCAGTTCATCTTTTACTCACTTAACTATTCAAAGTATCAGACATTTTGACTAGGAATAGAATAAACTAAGTGACTGGCTCAAAGGAAAGAGACATTGGCTTTTGCAGAGGGAGGGACATCCTTGGACTTTGTGGCTTGGTTTTTATCCAGACATGCAATTCGAATTTTTAGACCTTATATACAGGTGTTAAAGTGGACCAAAACGATCTGGAACAGCATTCCAGCACCTTCGATTAATCAGTAAATAAATCTGAGTGTCAAAACAGAGAGCAAGAGAGACGAGCAGGACCACACACAGAGACAGGAGAGAAGCCCCTGATCAAGGCGATGGTCATTTTAAACTCATTGTTGCAGAAGAAGCGTCACCCTGCTTATCCTTGAACACATAAATTGTTTTTTTTGTTTTGATTTTTTTTTTTAAAAGTAGGAGAATAGTTTCATAATGAGGCCACTGCCCTGGGGTGTGTACCAGGAGTGGTACATATGTATAAAGGAGCCCACGGAGCCAAGGGTACATAAATGACAGATTGGAGAGGAGGTTTCATGAAGGGACATTTTCTAGGAGTGAGGTAAAGTCTATATATAAAATAAAATTGATTAAGTTTATTGATAGGATTTTCAGATGTGCAGTCCAACTTGTCTCAGACAGTAAACCAATCCACCCCACCACCACGATCTCTTTCCCATGCCAGATGTACAGCGAGAGGAATGAATGACTTCAGTAACAGGGTAAGGGTATAGAGCTTAGAAACCAAACCTCTTGTCTGAACACCCACTTCTAATATGACATGAAGCCCAGGGGTGGATAAAGAATGCCCCCAGGGTGCGCCATAAGCATGCATAGAAGATCTAAGTTGCAGGTAAAGGAAAAGTGTAAAGCCAGGTAAATCATATGATATTCAAACATCATTTACCAATCTGAGACCTTTCACATTACAGATATAAGAAAAAGTATGAATACCTGTATTGCTCCATTGAAAAAATGTACATGAGACTCCTCTGGCAAGGAGCACAAAAATTATGGAACATGGGACTGTTGGTGTGCCAATTTAACTGAGACTGAGAGGGGTAACAAATTGGAAAAAAAGTATACCCTTGGTAAAATAACACTTTTTATAATGGAAATGCATTATTGTAGAGAAATTGGGAGAAGTAACCATTTTTTCATGTCAGCTTCCACTCTACTTAGGATGCCCTGGAAGTTTTTAATTAATGGGGCATGCACCCAGGTATTGGAAGGAGTTCACCACTGAAATGTGAGATGGTCTCGAGGTAAGGGAGAAGAAATGAGTTGAGCGGAAGTGCTGATGACTTAGATCGGTTGATTTTGTAACCCAACAACGCACTAAATTCTTCAGACAAAATATCATCAGCAATTAATGTTATCTGTTCCGATGTGTCACAAAAGGGGATGGGTAAAATCAAGGGGGGGGGGTGTTTTTTGAGCTAAAGGTTCGATCGAAAGGGCAAATAATAAGGTTGAGAGGATCCATCATGGCCTAGCATAAAAGACTTTCATCACTGTATTGAAATTAGGACCCAAGACAAATCTATCTGTGTCATACATAAATACTCCAATTCGAGTCAATCAAAAGCTTGTTTAGCATCCAATGAGAGGGCTGCACAAGGTGAGGCAATATCCTGGGAAAAGTTAAGCACATGTAGTAGTCCACGTATATTGTCTGCTGCTTGACAAGTTTTAATGAAGCCTGTCTAATCATGATGTACGAGTTTGGTCATATGCATTTCAAGTATAATGGTTAACTCCTTGGCATATTGTATATCTTAATTTCAGTGTTCAAAATTGAGAGATGCCTGAAACTGCTACACAGTGTGGGGTCTTTTTTTGGTTTCAGAAGAACAGTCCAAATGGCAGAATTGGCATCCCTATGAAAAAATCCTTTATCAATAGAAGTAGTAATCATCTGTAACATTAAATAGCCAAGGCAATCCCAAAAGACAAGGTAGAATTCAGGAGGGATGCCATCCCAGCCTGGTGATTTGAAATGGGGGGGCTGCAATTGATCAGATTCTTCCTGGTTTAAGGAGGGAAGATTTAGGTTCCGCAAAAATGATTCATATCTGCTTTTATATAGGTTGAGTTCAGAAGAATACAAATTGGAGTAGAAGTTATAAAATACAATGTTAAATTCTTTGGGAATGGAGGGGTTATTGTAGAAGTGGATAAGATAGTAGATAGTAGTAGTAGAGAATTTATTATTGTGTCACAGTCTTTGAGCAAGGAGATGACTAGGCCTAGGGCCATTAAAGTAATAATTTTTCCTAGTCTTATGGATAATAAATTTGGCTCTAGCTCTAAGAAGGTAATCGGGTTCTATGTGTGTTACCTGAATGTTCTGTTTCCTGGTGTCGCAAAATGATAATTGTTGATGCTTTTCCACTTCTGTAAGCTTTGATTCCAATTCTTCAATTTTGCTCAGGCGAGCCTAGTTAAGATGAGAAGCAAAGGATATAGTGATGTTCCTAATGCACCCCTTCAATGAATACCAGAATACAAGGGGGTTATCCACAGTACTAGCATTTTCAGATATAAATTTGGTAAGTTAAACGCTGAAATTGTTAGAATGATCAGTATTTCTAAAGGGAGTGGTGTTGAAATACCAGCACAATTCTTTAGCAGGTGTATTTAGTAAGGTAAGTTTGATCAATATGGTATAATGATCGTCAATGGACAAGGAACCATTGTTGCACTATGTATTTCAAAAAGGGCTGGGGAAACAAAAATATATTATATACATGAATAGGTTCTATATCTGTTATAGGAGAAGCTGAATTGTCTAGCTGAATGCATCTATTAGGTTAAAGTCCGAAATAATATGAGACAGATAAGTTGATGTTGAGATTTGGGAATGGGAACGCTGTTCCTACGGATTTGATCAATCTAAATTAGGATCTAGGACAGGATTCATATCCCCTCCCATGACCAAGGCAAAGTCCTGCAATTCTGCTAGTATCCTATTTAGGTAATGAAAATATTCTTGGTAACTTTAGTTTGGGGCTTAAACAGACAACTATGCTAACTTGCATCCCGTAATAATAGTTTTGATTAGTGAAATTCACTTCATAACAGCCAAATATTTCTGGTATATTTATAGAAAGGGAGCGTTTCAGAACAACTAGGGAACCACAGGCTTTAGAAACTAAAGAAGCTAATGCTGCTACATGGTAAAACCCGTTAGCAAATTGATGCACATCAGCTGCCTTAAGGTGAGATTCCTATACAAAAGCTATGTCAACATTCTTCTTGCAGAGGAAATCTAAATAAGCTGAATACTTAATTAAACTGTTTAAACCTCTTGTATTCCAGCTGGCTAACTGAAGAGATGTTATGAGGATAGTAAGTTAGGTTGATCAAAAGAAGGAGCAACCAAAATACATCCCCACTCTGCATGAATGAGAGATAAGTGCATAAGCAACTTAAGTAACAAAAGTATCCTTGTAATGGTATTAAAAAATAAGAACTATAACCCACCCAGCCCTGGACAGCACTATACCCAATAATGCAACCCAATAAAAGATCACAAGAAAAATCAAAAATAATATGAAAAAAAATATTCCCCATCCCTGAAAAATCAAAGACACCTCACACTGAGAAAAGGGGCTACTATCACAGTCAAAATAACCCATTCCATTATAAACAGAAAATAGCTACCTAACAGGCAGCAGTGGAAAACTACTTCAAGATGTTAGTAACACATTGCCATAAATCCGAAAAATGAACAAAAAAACTAAGATAGTCAAATTGCAGGTGTTGTTATCCCACAGTATTAATAACCTTAACAGTCTGAGGCATAGTGGCATGAATGGTGAACTCAAACCGATAAATTGGGCAAAGATCACAAGCTTTAAAACTTTTTTACAATAGAGGATAAGCCACAATTCAGAAATAATGGTAATAACTTAGAAACAGATACATGGTGCACAAATTAAGAATACCTTATAGTTTCCCATGTTAAAGATAGGGTAAATAATAAGAAGAGAGTAACCAACCAGTCATTGAGTTCTTACAACACCATAGCTGTTCTGTAACCAGTAATTATGTGGCCTCTGTGTGAGAGTCAAGGCCAGATTTATTTTTACCAGGTAAAGGAAGAAAGTTTGGAAACCCTGCTACTTTGCTATGTCAGTGGCAGAAAAAAAGCAACGGCACTGGTGAAGGGACTTTAGTCCGCAGTGAGGCAGATGTCTTTACCACCAAGTTTGAGTGGAGTACATCTTGCTGCTTTAGGGATTCTGTCACGGTCAATGAAACGCAGGAGCTTGCAGATGAGAGTACGAGTGCCACTGGAGTTGATATTGCTGGAAAGGGGGATACAGTGTGCCCTCATCATTTGAAATCAGTTTCTCACCCACACTGTGGAATCACTTAGGGAGATTGGAGGAGATGTACTGGATAGCATTTGTATCTATGGCTCCCTTGGGAATCGCCAGAATACATAGGTTGTCTCATCAGCTATAGTCTCCTTGGTCCACTAGCTTTACTTTGATGATCTGCAAGTTGTGCTTTTTTCAGATCGTATCATCCTTTTGCATAGGTCATTGCAGTCTGCAGAGAGTTTCTGCATGTCCTTCCTACAGTTAGCCAGGTTGATCTTGATGTCATCTAGCTTTCTGTTCAGGCCAGTGAACTGGGACTCGATGAAAATGTGTTGTCTTTACTAGCTCACTGCTCCAAGCTTTGGGCTCGCTGAGAGACTTATTGTTGTTATTTTGGTGGACGTCTAATGGTTTGGAGGATCTGGTATGCAGCATTTTGGATGCTGAGCTTCTAAAGAACATATGCAGCAATAGGATGATGAAATAATAGTTCGTAGGTAGTTTTATAAGTAGAAAGAAGTGGAAAGGGCAGGAGTGAAAGCTTCAAGCAGCCATCTTCTCTGCAGGTCATGAGACTTTGTTACATAAAACATAAATAAGACATAGATAGCTTTACGTTATAAATTCACGAGGTCATATTATAAATCAGCTTTACGTGATTATAAAAGAGCAGAGGAGCAGACTGCTGCTTGTGCACAAGTTTCAACCCTAACTGAAATGTTAGAAACCACAGACGAACCTATTAAAGCACTGTTTTATCTTCTATTGAATGGCTGTGTGAACAATTTAGCATGTGAAAGAGTCGTGAAAAAGCAGAGTAGGTTAATGCGTTGGTGTCCATTAGTTCTTCTTCCAGAGTCAGTGGGAGCAGTAGGTGGTGAGGCAGTTCCCAGCGAGAAAATTCCTGGTGATCCAATGAGCATCCGGCCGTCCGCAGTACCAGTATGTCCTGTGCGCATGGCGCCTCTGGAAGTGGCCGCGTCCTGACACCATCTTAAAGACACAAAGAGACACCATCAGTTCAATTAATGTGATAGCAGACAAACTGAAAAGAATAAGAGTTGGGATATGTGAAATTTCAAAATAAGGCCTTCCTGTCGGGGAGGGAGAGGAAGGCCAATCCTCTGTACTATATTATGCAAAACAGCACACACCCTGATAATCTGGCAAACTTTTTGGTTGTATAAAAGTCTGCCACCTGAAGCATCTAAAGACCACCATCAGCATTTGAGAAGGCCAATGGCACGCTCCACAACTGAGCACAACGGAGCAGGGGCATCATTTCTCATGTGCTCTGTGGGTTTGGAAACTGGGTGAGGAGTCAGCGCCTGTGAGGGTATTGTAGAATTTCTATAATACATTGTTTATTAACTTCCCAAGAACCTGGCCATTACGCACTGCGCATTAGCGTAGTATGTTCCCTACACAGCCATGTGTCGGGATAAAAGAGTCATATGTTGAGCCACGCCAATTATGTCACTTATTCCATTCATTGAATGCACATGCTTTCAATTTACATAAACAAATTTGTTTTCATATGCAACCCTTACAGCAATATGAGTGCAGTAAATGGCGCCTTTTACATTTGGAAAGTGGACATTGCTATAAATTGCGTTTTGTTATGTTGGCCTGTTCTCCCACAGTGTAGGGTAACTTGATGTATCAACTACTCATTTTAAAAATCCCATCCAAAACAGCAGGCATTATTGAACTCAGGGACAGCTGTGACATCCCAGACCTAGGATAGAATTTAACAGAATTATATTATTCCCACAAGGGGCTTTAGGTAGAAAGGTAAACATTATATAGTGTTAATCATATCAAACACATACCTGCCGGCTAATTCCCACTGGTAAAAGCTAGTTACCAGCAACCCCAGAGTGGTCAGAACTTGTATTTGTACCAGGATGGCATGGTTCCATCAGGGTTGATCTGTCTACTGCTGGACACAGTTCAGCAAATAGATCCAAGAGCACAGCTTTTGGGAATCCAAATTAGTTTATTAGCCACTAATCATCATGGGCCAGGAAATCTTGGCGGTGCCTGAACACTTGTTCCCTCCTAATTCTTCCAGTGATGTAGTCCTCTAGTAGGGCCAGTGCATCCATCAAACAGCATTGCGCACAAGTGTCATGCAGAGTTTATATGTATACAGCGATTTGACTGATTGCCTGACACCTTGCAAAAATGATCGAGACAATTAGTGGTATACCCCACCCTGGGATATCATTTGAAAATGGAAGTTTGATTGGTGAACACATTTTATTCAAGTTTTGTTAAAGCAAACTTGGCGCGCATCACGATTAGGATCCATAATTAATGTAGTGCAATGATTGTAAAAGAGCTGTCACTGGCTTTATTTCCAGGCTAATTTACACAATCCATATGTGCAGGTGCTGAAGATGTCCTGGTTGAGGTGACTGGAGAAGGCAGAGTGTGCATGGCAACCACCATGATGTTATGATGTATCAAGGTGTTCACTGCAGCATTTTACAAGCAAAAACTATATGAAAACTACAATCACACAGTATTATTCACAGTATTAGAAAAAAATATTCACAGTAACCTATTCACAAACTATGCACAGTTTTAGAAGATATTATTAAAAACTATTGACACTCTGTTCTGCAATTCTTTAGTGGTACTTGATTTTATCTTGGATTTCTACAACCGATGATGATAATTTAATCTGAATCCTGCCACCTGCCACATGCTGGGATCATCCTAGCATTTTAGCAGCTGCGGCGCACTCCACAACTTTCCAACAGTGTCAGTAACATACAGTCCAGCCCTCTCCTCTGCACTGCAGGAGTGGGGAATGCGATGGTGAGACAGCACTGATGGACTATTGAGCCGTATTTGATCTGAGATTTGAGTTGGCTTCTATCTTTTAAGGATAGTGCTTATGGAATAGTTATAGCTCACTAGCACAAGCACAAGAAACACTGAGGGTTTAAATGTTTGTGATAAAGTAGATCTATAAGTAATGTGTGATACGGAGTGAAAATGTGTGAGAGGCATCACTATACATATAATGATTCACCACCTCACCATCTGCTAATTTCCCCTGTCTCAGGTCTGCACATTCTCCCATAAAGTTTGTTTTTCTAGATCCCAACTTTTGCGTGGAAAGAAAACTTTTTGCATGAAAATGTCACTTAATCTGCCAATGCTGAAAGTGGTTGAATTGTCAATTGAAGAATAAGTGAAAGAGAAAAAAAATGTTTTTTTGGACAGAAGGAGGATACAAACAATTGACATTAGAGCCTTACTTCGCTGGAAGGAGCATTTGACGTTGCATAGAAATAATGCCCTCAGAAAGAGTAGCGCAAATTTTTTTTTCATTTACTATTAAAAGAATTCAGTGTTGGGTGCATAATGTTGAGTACATGTCGCCTCAGCATGTATCCATGACCTATGTGAAGCGAACGGACTTATTACTGCACCACACTTTATTATAACATAACCTCACCTGCTTCTTCTTACCTTGACCAGAGTAACTGAGGTTGATGATGTATGCTTTTCCTCTTAATGATGTGTCCTTTCCTCTGTAAAGAACTTAGAGGGCTGTGATTGTGAATCCAACTTGTAGCTCAGTGTAGCTGAGGTAAGATGCTATGTAAATCTAAATTTATGTTAGCCTTCACACCATACCATTAAACAACTATGAAACAGATATCTTGAACATCACTGAAGAAGCTTTCTGCAAGAAGAAAGAAAGGCTTTTAACTTAAGTTTTAAGGGACGCAATATCATTTGTGGTAAAAAGGATAAAGCTGGTGTTGTTCTGTAACTTCTGTAACAAACTCCATCAAAAAAAACAAAAACCAAAGTCAAAAAATGTTTTAGTCCTTGTCTAATACTTTGCGACTACCCTACTCTGTCTGTGGCATTCAACCTTGTGCTGGTTTATTCATCATGAAGATGTAAATTTTCAAAACACAAAAGAATAGTTTGACTTTTAAAAAGGCTCAGTAATTTCCTAAAACAGCCGTGAACTGTAGTTTTTTTTCGTAAACGTTACTCAAAGAAGATGAAATACTGCGTGGGGGGAGAGCTACACTTGGTGATCTTGTGAGTATTTTGCAGCAACAGTAAGTTGTGTGTGAGACCGAGTCACCCATTGTAATGGTATGGCTCACTGATGTGTTTTTTTAATAGTTTTTAGACAACGATTGCACTTTATGGCACAGAGGAATAAGGATACACACAATACTTACGTTAGAGGGACTCATTCATTGATGGTTTGGGTCTTTTTGTGGTATTTGTTAACAAGATAAATATAGAAATCGGCATATTTACACTTTAACATCAATTCGAGAGTGACACAAGTGGAATATTTACATTAGTTACAAGTACTCTGTAAACATTATCCACGTTAATGATATGAGATGGCTGGGTTAATAGTCCTTTGAATGTCTGTTTAGGTGGACATGTTTTTTGACAAACTGGCTAGACTTATTTGAATAATATTTTGTTTACATCACTGGTGCCTGTGAGGGTAAAAATAAAATTTAAATCTAAAAAGTCAGTAACCACATGACTGAATGTTTTGGCTGGACTGGAATTACCATTTATTTTAGCTTGAAAGTGATGAGTGACTTTGGGGAAAAAAAAGATAAAATAAAAAAGGCGCAGGGTAAACATGTGGGGAGACACATACAGTAAAGGTAAAATCATTTTAGACTTAGTTTGGGCATGACATCATCCACAAAAACATATCTACACAGAAAACTCCAGGACACCATGGTGAGACAAGCAGAAAGTTAGCGCTGGTGATGCGCAGTGTGGATGCTGACTCCTGAATGTGTGAGCGAACAGACACCCTCCTCATTCAACCTACCTCTCGAAAGATCCAGTGGTACATTTTCCTCTCCGCTGCCATTCTGACCTGTCAGCACAATCACAAAGTTATGATTGAGGCTAGCTGGTGACAGGCTCGACACAACCTCAGTGCTGGCGGTAATTCACTATTTTGAGTCTTGTTGAGAGTGCGGCCAAGCTCTGTGAGCTGAAGTCTGCCTCACCTCACATTCGACATCTCCATAATGGGCGGACTCGGATGCTGCTGACCGCCATCTTTACATAAATTGCACTGAATGAAGTGGGGGCATGTTACTATCACGAGAATCCACAACGTCAGATGTCTCATCTGAGGACTTCTCCTGCCAGCAAAATCTGCAATGTTACAGTTAAGGATGAGAAACTCATGAGCTCCTATATAATGATAAATAACCATCTTCATAAACACAAAAACAAAAACCCTCGATTCGGATAAGGAAAAACTCCCCAAAACACCCTTTAACTGACAAGAATGCTTATTAAAGGGATGTAGTCGGTTGTAGATGGTTTCCTAAAGTGGCTGTAACCAGTATTTTAATGTTGTAGCTGCTAGAGGTGGAGATAGTTTTAACTACTTTATATGCAGTTAGGTAGTTTAGTGCAGTGGTTCTCAGCGTAGGAGCAGGGTCTCTCCAGAGAGTCACCAGATAAATCTGAGGGGTTTTGAGATAAATAATGGGAGAGGAGAGAAGAAAAAACAAAGTTTTGATACATAATCAGATACATGACCTCTTTGGGCCTAGAACAGTTATTTAAATGAAGCCATCTGGGAGGTTTAGAGGGGAAATCAATTTCTGGTAAACTGTCAACAATTCGTGGACATTTGAAACATGATAAGGAGCTCCAACTAGACAATTCTTTTTTGTAAGTGGCCACAAGCCAAAATGGCTGGGAACCACTGTCACACCACAATCTTTAGCAATGCATTGTTAAAAGCTGATCATATGTTTTTCTGTCAAATCTTAATCTGAGTGAAGGAAAGTAACAGTAACTGTAAAACAAATGTTATGGAGTAAAAAGTACAGTATTTTCTTCCGAAATGTAGCGGAATTGTCATGATCTGCCCCTCTGTTCCCCTCGCTCCCAGTCTCCCCTCATCTCCCCAGACCTGCTTTCCTCTCACCCACTGGGGGCACGTTCAATCTGAAAACAGTGTGTACCATTTTGCTATGGTTTCTGGGTTGAATGAAGTGTGTGAAATGGTGTGCATTGAGGTGTTTTCTCTAATCTTGTGGGTGTGTCAGAAGTATTACCCAATGAGCAGTGATGTGTATATAAACCCCGCCATACCCACTGTATTTAAAAAGCAGTACAGGGTGTTCAACCCTGTTGTGGACACCCTGTTTTGAATGCATCACTGTTTCCATTTAAATAAACATTTTGCTACATTTTTTGCGGGCTGAACATGCCCCAGACATCCTCAGATTTTCCTCCTTGTTCCCATTCACCTGTCTGCCCTGCCCATCCACACACCTCTCACTTCTAATCAGCCCTGCATTTGCCTGGTCTCTCCCCACCTGCACATCACTGGAGTACCCTTCCTTTGATCTTTTTTGGATCATCTGCTTATGTTCCTGCTTCAGTTCCGCTACCTGTTTTTGTAACCTGTTGCATATTCCTGTGTCGGCCATCTTCTTCACGTCGTCTTGCCTGTAAGCCTGTTTTTGCCTTATTAAAGTATCTTCACTCAAGCCGCCTGCCTTCGAGTCTGCATTTAGGTCCTCTGCCTGTGCCTTTACCAGCAATCCTGTGACTGTAAGATCCAACAAAAAATGGACCCTGCAGACTCTTTCAAAGATTAACTGTTTGAACAGTCACGTTCCCTTGTGTGTTGGTTTTGAGAGTGGAAAAGAAAAGATGTTTGTTGGGAGTACAATTAGAATGCTCTGAGGATGGCACACAGGGAAGTAAGTGTCCAAGAAACCTTGCTTAAATAGTTCATTGTCTAAGTGGCTCAAGAACTTTGTTAACACCCCTGATCACCACCCTGCTAGCCACCAGCCAGTCTCCCAACTGTCTAGCCTCTAGTCTGCCTACCAGTTGGCTTGCTTCCATCCTGCTAGCCTCCAGCCAGCATCCCAGTCGGCTAGCCTCCAGCCGGCTAGCCTCCAGCCAGCATCCCAGTCAGCTAGCCTCCTGCCTGCTAGTCTCCAGCCAGCAAGCCTCCAGCCAGGATCCCAATTGACTTGTCTCCTACCTGCTAGCCTCCAGCCAGCATCCCAGTCGGCTAGCCTTCAGCCCACTAGCCCCCATCATGCTAGCCTTCAGCCTGTACCTTAGCCTACTCTAGAGCCAATTCAGCTCAGGTTTGTGAGCGTGCAGCCTTCCTGTCCTGAGACGGATAGTCCACTAACTGCTCCTTTTCACGAACCATCTAGCTTCCTGTCAGATCCTGACCCTGGAGACCCTGAGCAGTCCCCTTTCTTTGGGACTTGGGATAATGTTCTATGAACAGATGAAACCAAAGGAGAGCTCTTTGGGAATGCAGTGTATCAGTTTGTTTATAGGTGATGAAATGAAGCCCATAAAGAAAAGAAAAGAAAAAAAAAGAAAACCCTAAAACAGTAATGGAATCAGAATATTACCAAGGCATTTTAGAGCAAAAATGTGTTACCCAGTGTCAGAAATCTAGGTGTGAGGCAAAGGTCTTGAGTCTTTCAGCTGGACAACGACCAAAAGGTCACAAAGAATGGTTGAGAAGGAAAAGATGGACTGTTTTAAACTGGCCAGCAATGAGTCCTGACCCAAATCCCATCAAAAACCTTTGAAGAAAAGCTGATATCTGCCGATTCACAAAGGAATTCTGCTACCTAAAAACAGCTTGAACACATAGAATTTGAAGAGAGGCAGAAACTACCAGCAGACAGGTGCAAGAAGCTTCTAGATGGCTACAAGAAATGTTTAGAGGCAACCATTGTTGCCAAAGGTTCTGCAACCAAATATTAGTGAAGGGTACCAATAATTGTGACTGGGATACATTTTCATAAAATACTTTAATGACATTCCATCTTCATCATAACGATTTCTGTTGAATTAGTAAGAATAGTCTTGAACAATGCCCGTAGCACTGACATACAGAATTAAAGACATGTACAATTATGTGCTGACAGAACTGTATTGTATTTTATATGGAATATTGCTTGGACTGGTGTTTTTATTTGATCATTTTGAATTATTTTACATATTTGTATTTTATTCTGGATGTAGGTTACAGTGGCTTCAGCAAGTATTCTGACCCCTTCACTTTTTACACACTTTGTGTTGTGGATTTAATTTTAAATTGATAAAATTGCCATTTTGCCTGTCAATCTACACTCATGAACCTATAAAGACAAAGTGAAAACATGTTTTTAGAAATTTTTGGAAATTTATTAAAAAATAAAAAACTGGTATCTCTCAAAGGTATTCAGACCCTTAATTCAGTCATTTTTAGAACCCCCCCTTTGGCAGCAATTACAGCTTGAGAGTCTTCTTGGGCAAATCTCTGCAAGCTTTGCAACCTGGCTTTGGCCAGTTTATCCCATTCTTCTTGGCAGATCCTTTCAAACTCTGTGAGATTGGATGGGAAACTTCTGTGAATTGCCATCTTCAGGTCTCTCCAAAGATATTCTATAAGGTTTAGTCTGGGCTTTGGTTGGGCCACTCAAGGAAAGTCAAACACTTGTCCCAAAGCCATTGTAGTGTTGTCTTGGCTGTATGCCTCAGGTAACTGTAATGCTGAAAGGTGAACCCTAGTCTCAGGTCGTGTGCACTGAAGGTTTTCTTGTAGGACCTCTCTGTATCTGACTGCATTCATCCTTCCCTCAGTTCCGACTTGTCTACCTGTCCTTGCAGCTGGTAAGCATCCCTATAGTATGATGCAGCCAACACCATGCTTCACTGTACGGCTGGTATTACACAAAAGTTCAGTTTTTCTCTCATCAGACCAGCGTATCTTTTCTTGTGCTTTCAGAATCCTTTAAATGCTGTTCGGCAAACTCCAAGCCGGCTGTTATATGCCTGTGATATGGAGTGCTGCTGAGATGGTCATCCTTCCAGCAGGTTCTCTCATCTCTGCAGAGGACTTCTGGCACTGTATTAGATTCATAATTGGGTTCTTGGTCACTTCCCTGACCAAGGCCCTTCTTGCCCAGTTACTCAGTTTGGCCAGACAGCCAACTCTAGAGTTGGTGGTTCAAAACTTTTTCCATTTCACAATCATTGAAGCCACTGTGTTCCGGGGAACACTCAAAGCTTTAGAAATGGTTTTATATCCAGAGAGTGCCTTGGACTTCATGGCTTGGCACAGCAAAGGGTCTGAATACTTTTGCAATTGAGAGATTTGAGTTTTTGATTATGATTTTGGTACATTTGTAAAAGTTTCTATAAATGTGTCTTTAGTTTTTCATTTTGGGATACCAATGGGTGAAATGGCAATTTTATCAATTTAAAATTAAATCTACAACACCATAAAGTGGTAAAAAAGTGAAGGGGTCTAAATACTTTCTGAAACCACTGTATTTTCTTGCTATATGTTATGCACTGGAATTGCATGGGGATGGTATTTGAGCATTTTCAATACAGGATCTGTTCAGAGGTGAGAAGTAAAAGTAGATCCATTACACAACATTACTCTAACTTAAAAGCACTGCAACATTATTGAAGTATTTCCATTATGTGAGATTTTCTAATTTTTTCAACTACATTTTAATTGTATTGTTTTTACTCCTCTACATTTGTACAGCTGTAGCTACTTAAATACTTCAATTCAAATACTCCAATTTTATATTCAACATTAAATAAGCTTATGAAATATAACTTCATTTTTACCTTATTTACTTCTTCTCTTCAATTTTCTTTCTTTCTTTCTTTTATCCTTACATCCCTCTTTCCTTTTTAATTATTTTTCTTTCCTTCAGTTTGTATTCCTTTTAATATTTGTTCCTTTCCTTTACAAACTGCTTTGAAAACATGAATGTACCCCAAACAGGGTTTTCACCAAACATTTATTCTCTGGCAGTTTGTCATATAAGGCCTTTACTTTCTTCTGATACAGTTAAAACCACAGGAACAGCAAATTAGGTTATATTTTTCATTCTTCTTTCAGGCATATTTTCTGGCAGATTTGTTATGCTTTTCTCTTCTATATCATAAACATACCACTTAAGGAATAACTGGGCACATTAAAAGAAATGTTTGCACAAAGTCGAAAAGACATAACATCTATGTTCAAACCACACACCTTACACACATTTACAAATGTACAAAGAAAGCAAGTCGGCCAAAATATCTCTGTCAACTGCAGGTGACATTACGGTTATGAACACAAGCAAACATCCCTTTCACTGAGTGACTTTGTGGAATGATGTTGCTTTGAACTTGATTTGAAAATTAAACTGAAGACTATCAGTGTCAGAGATAAAATATGTCTGAATAAAGAAAGCTCAATTTCAGTTTTTCTGGTTTAATATTTAAATAAAGTATTTATTGGGGAATAATCAATTTATTAAACTGACACAAATTTGGCATTCTTTTCTGTCAATGAGGGCTAGTTGTAAAAAGATTATGCTAGCATAATTTTTTTGTGTTCCTGGACTGTGTAATTATTTCCAAACATGCACAACTGTCCACATAGAGAAGGCTCCAGTTTTAATTTCTTAGAGAAATTGATAAACCAATGTAATTTCAATGTAGACCCACAGGATGGCACTACTGTACCCCTTTTTCATCAACTGCCTCAATCCTGTGCTTAGGTTTCATGTTTGACAAGAGGATATTCTGGAATATACCATTCTTCCAAATGATATTCAATCATTTGATGTTTTGATGATGGCGGTGGAGAGCGCTGTCTAACACGTCGGTCCAAAATCTCCCATAGGTGTTCAATTGGGTTCAGATCTGGTGATTGCGAAGGCCATAATGTTTGATTCACAACCTTTTTCGTACTCATCAAACCATTCAGTGACCCCTCCTGCCCTATGGATGGTGGCATTGTCATCCTGGAAGAGACTGCTCCCATCAGGATAGAAATGTTTCATCATAGGATGAAGGTGATCACTCAGAGCAACTTTGTATTGATTGCAGTGAACCTTTCCTGTAGGGGTCTAGCATTCAGGCCTGTACCGTTCTCTTGGTGTACGACACACACGCACTCCCCCACTTGAAAATATGGTGAAGGATAACTCATCTGACCATATATTTTTTTTCCACATCTCTGTAGACCAGTGCCTATGGATTTTGCACCACTGAACTCTAAAATGTGCATTCCGCTTTGTAATGAGGGGTTTATGCGCTGCAACCCTCTGGAATTGTTGACAGACTGTTCTTGCTGACACAGTCTGATCATACCCTGCACTGACATTCTCAGTCACCTCACAAACGGTTGCTCTTCTGTTTTTTCTCACATATCACTCCAATACACAAGCCTCCCGGTCATCAAATGTGCGCTGTCTACTACAATTTCCGACCCTATTTTCTGATGTTTTCCCCATAGATCTAAATGCAGACGTCATTTTAGTCACTGTTCCTATTGAAACACTAGCCAGTTTAGCAGTCTTTTTGACTGAAACGTCTACCATCCATGCCCCCACAATGAACACTCTTTCAAAGCCACTTAGATCTTTTCCTCTTTCCATCTTGATACAAAATTGAATCAACTGGGTCTCCTCAGTGTTTTTATAGATGCCACAGAACATGACTTGATGTTAATTGCTTAATTGTACCATGCAGTGCACCTGTGTGACGGCATCTGCATTTGTTTTTTCTCCACTCATTTATTCGTGTTTTTCCTTTGTCAGCCATCTATATATACTTTTCATCAACTCTACTCAACTAATGCAAAAATTCCATTTGCATGACATTTTATTTGCCTTATGAAAATAATAATTTAAATGCAAAAGCCCTGTTTTTGTTTTCATTTGCAAACTTGGGTATATATAGGAAGGTAAATTGAATATTCAAAGATTTTGAAAACCTATTTAATTTTTTAAAAATCGAACTTTTCAAAATTATTGACATCTTTCTCATGTACCCTCTGATGATTATCTAAAGTTTGAGACAATAAAATAAATTCTAGCTGTGTTTTCAGAGACGCATTTTCCATATCTCAAAACAAGAAGAATAAAATCATTTAAGGACGACCATGTTAGCTCTCCCTGGAAGGCAGGAACTTCAAAAACACATTATGCAAACCCTTCAACTATGCACGGCTTAAACGATGTGATGGCCTCAGATGTCTCGTCTGAAATCTGCGCATCTTCTGAGAGAAGCCGTTGATGTTTTGCATTTTTGTCCCACGTGATTGAACGCAACACCTTTCGCTTTGTGGAATGACGTGTCAACAAAGTGCCGGAAGCTTTCAGCCTGTCCAAAATGGCTTACCAGACGCTACAGCAAGAGTATTTACAGATTCCTGTTGTTACCAGGGCATATACAACCGCATGTGTCCTCACAACTGCTGCAGTGGTAAGACTAATTCATAATTTGCATTGTGTTGGCAAAGGCAGAGCTTGGCGCTACTTAACATAGCTAACGTAGCGTCGTTAATTTGCTGCTAGCTCGATTATTTAGCTGTAGCAGTTATGAGAAGGATACGTGTCCTGGTTGTCCAGGATGTTTACTTTGCTTTTCAAGTTACAAAGGGTAAACACGTAGCTAGCTGTGACCGAGACTTTTAATTCTAACCAGTCAACCAGTATTGTAAGCGCACGCTAACTTTTGCTGGTAATGTCGCCAGGTAGCAGCAAACTATATGCTGTTCTTTCTAGAGGGTACCCACTATAACTTAAACTCCCCAAATCTATCTAAACCAGAGTTGTATATGTGTTTTTACTTAATAAAATATTAAGTACTATACAGGTAACGTCACATTATGTGTATTTAACATAAGTCTATCCTCTTCTGTTTGTATTTTAATCGTGTGCTTTACAATATTTTATATAGTCTAAACGTCTTTTATACTGTATATGTACTGCATATACAATGATATAGCACTTTGAGCTGCATTGTATGTATGAAAGGTGCTATACAAATGAAGTTTATTTATTGTTATAAAATTATCATTATCTGTTATTACATACACATTGACTATCGATCTATCTGTCAGTTTATAAGACAGTGTAGGAAGAAGTACTCACACCTTTTACTTAAGTAAAGTTGTAGTAATACAACAATGTGAAAATAATCCAATAAACATAAAAATCCTGCATTCAAAATATATCTTACATAAAGGCGCAGAGCTGTTCTCAGAAAAATGTAGGCAAAATATTAAAAATACTCATTATGTATATCCCTTCTAGAGTGTTGTATATCATATACAATATTATTATGACCGCATCATTATTATGGACCCATTAACACACGGGGCATACTTTAATGTTTCAAATGGTCAATGTGGGGCTTGTTGTTGATGTAAAATCTGAATCTGCAAAGTAATTCCATCTGTCAAATAAATGTAGTGTAGTTAAAAAGCACGATATTTCCCTCTGAAGTGTAGTGGAACAGAAGTATAATGTGTCATGAAGTGGAAACACTCAAGTTACCTGTTCCTGAAACCTGAAAACTGTTCAAGTACATTGTTTAGTTAAATGTAATTGGAAATGAATGACAAAGATGTAGTTTGATTGATAGGTATATCGGAGAAACTATAGACAGAGAGAATTTAGTGATTTTATGTGTGTGTGTGTGTGTGTGTGTGTGTGTGTGTGTGTGTGTGTGTGTGTATGTGTGTGTGTGTGTGTGTGTGTGTGTGTATATACTTTTTTTTTTTTCCCCTCAAAGTATGTTGTACACTCATTCCTGAGTGCTTTGTTCTTTTAATGCATTGTATTTACTAGGGCTATAGTCTCCTGTTTGACTGGTCATGTGGTTGGTCGATTTGCTCTTGTCCGACCAAATACTCACTGGTCAGACAGAAGCACAATTTTGAGCTCGCCTAATCTAATTGAGAATGCTAGTTTTAATTTATTTAATGTTTACTGATCGTTAAATACATGGGAATGTAAGGTCCAAACTAATTGACACCATCAAAGAAGTCGTTTTGTTAAAACTGATTACCAAAAAGTTGAGAGCAAACAGCTGTTTGCATATCACAGGTCAACAACCAACATGGCATATCAACTAAAAACGGCAGGATAACTTGTCTGCATTAGGATGCTCTGTCAACGTTGTTGTTTAACAATTGAGGCTTGGAGTGTATATTCCTCAATAGTTCTTGTACTCGGATCACCAGTTGATATAGTTCTATTTTCGGAAATCATATGCTAAATATGGGCAGGTGCACGCTGGTTGGCTCTGAGTCTATTGTTGTCATTTAAGTATGAAATAATTAGGTCGATTTAGTTAATCTAGAGAAAACATGCAGATTTTTTTTCCCCCACAACCAATCGATTGATTTAAGAGTAGGTACATTTTATGTCGACCAAGATTTTTTTTAGTTGACCACAGCCCTAGTATCTACTGGTAAAGTGATCACATTTTTTGTATCAAAGTTTGGTGTTTTTATAAAATATTCATCATATATTAGGATGACATGAGGACAGTTTAATGAGTTAAAACTCTTAAAGTAGACACCATTTCTTCAAAGCTTTTAATTTCCTGACATTGCCTTAGTAAAATTGTAGAACTTTTTTTTGCACTCAGTTTGTAGTTAAAACATGGTGTATTTGCTACTTTAATAAATATAGTTTGGTTCAAGGTACCAAGGCATATAAAAATTAAAACAAGCTCTTTCCAGTGGTATGATTGTTTTTAGGATAGACTTTGTCATACATGGGCAATATGTACTTGAAATATAGGTGTTTTTTTTAATGTCTCTTAAATCAGAAATTTGGATTTCTTTCAGACATGCACGTAGTTGCTAAGAAAGTACCATAACATGAAATTTATATAAAAATTGAAAAGATCAGATGTGGTTTAGAGTGAAGATGTAGTGGGGATCCAAAGCATGAAAGAATCTTTTAAAAACAATTTTTGGCACGCCATAACTTGGCAAATATGGAACTGTAGGCCAACCATTTTAGAAGTTAAAAACATTTAATAGTGTAGAACAATCGCTGAAAATTTCAAGCATGTTGCATAGACAGGTCAAAAGTATGGACTTATGAAACTTTGCACTTTTTTAGCAACACTAATTTATAAGCACCGTGACCCCTTATTTAAACCCTCCATATCTCAGAAAGTAAAGAAGGTACAAGCCAAAATTTTGCACACCAGTTTTGTTGGCTACAATGATTTTATTTACATGAAGTATTAAGCAAATCCAAGATGGTCAGTCAGGTGGCCTGATTTGATTAGACATTGAATGACCCTCAAGGGCTTTTTGTCAGCTTGTTTAGTCAGTAGTAAATTAATTAGGAAACTCTTAATAGCACAAACATATAAAAGGCATTAGTTAAACGTGTTTTGCTTTGCACTTGTGTCAGAACAGGAAATAATGTTTTCATTGTGGCACACTCAGTTTCTGATGTACAAACCACTGCATGCGAGCCTAGCAAGTGATTTGAAACATAACTGCCTAAACCACATGAGAATTGTTTAGGAAGTTCATTTTGCCTCACAAGGTGTTATCAATTTCATATCTTCCACACCATGGAAAATTCTGTCCACTGATAGGCTGCAACTTGATTCATGCCACTGACAATGCTTCAAAGGCTTATACTCTTTTCTGATTAAATATGAAATACTAAAAATATCCAAATTGTCTCCAGAGACAATAAATATTTATTTTTAATTATAATTAATGACTGTAGCACATTAAAAGTCTCAGTCTTTTGTTGTACTGTGCATTTATTTGAATATTCTGTTAATGAAGTTACATTTAAACACTATATGCTAGGGGTGAAAAAATAATAATAATACCTTATTCAGAATCGCACAGATAATTTGCCCTGAACAGATAAATCAGTTTAGAAGGCATATAAAAAAGTTGCTGGTTATAACTTAAAATCTTGTCTTCTTAACATCACCTTCAAGTTTTTTCTGGACTATCCGAGTATTCCAGCTGATTGTTGATTGTCTGTAGGAACTGCCAGAAGCCAGAGCAGCAGGACTTTCAACGACGTAGATGAGCCAGAATGTAAACAAATAGGATAAAAGCAGGGAGGTGCACTTACAATATTCGGACATTCAGTGAGGTTAATCCTCAATAAATTTTCATTTGTTTTCACCAGATTGGTTGTGCAGTGCCAAATAAAGCTGACTGATGTTGCACAAGTGTTTTTTGGTTTTTGTTTTTTTTAACCTCATTATCCCATACTGAAGCCGGACACTGTGCGTTACTTTACAGAAGACACAGGAAAACTGAAGAAACGAAGCTAGAGTGCATCTCAAAAGTGCATGCTAATGGGCCAAGGGGGCTTTTCAACGTTCACTTTTTTTTTCAATTCAAACGAACTTTAATTTCAACTGGACCTCTTCCCACTGAATGCTCAAACTCCTTTTTAAAAAATGTTGTAATATCACCTAATGAGCTCTTTTGTCATTAAGTTTTTTTTCTCATTTTTTTCTCTGACACTTCCGACCAACTTGCCATTCACCTGGGCCTCGTTCCATTCTATACACAACCTCAATTTTTTAAAGAAAATCTTGCCCTATTTTTACTATCAATTTCCGCCTAACCCATTAACAGTTACACAGCTTTTATTTAAACTTCTAATAGACATTCTTTTTTCTTTTTATGAACATGGAGTTTAAATCCGAATCATCATTTCGTTAATTTAAGTTCATGCTTAAAATATTGTGTTATTTTGTTGTCAGCTGCACTTATATATATGCAGTATGTACAAGGAATATGAATGGCAGTGGAAAACAGTTTAATACAGAAAATGAAGCAGACTAGACAATTTCTAACAGCTTCCTGTACAGACCCTACCCACTTCCTGTATAAATCCAGACACAGATATTATTATGACATAAACAGATACAGATAGTATCTTTAGATTACACCCATATTATATATCCAGTTTATGTGGACTAGAATAAGCCAATTACTTGTAGATCAAAAATAAAACAGAATATGCTAACAAGGTTGTATATGGATTGTATATTCTGTTATGTAAGCCCCTTATTCTGTTTGTTGTGGGGTTTGGTGTAGATCAGAAGCACAGTTTCAGTTTATTTGCAGGCATCAAAATAATACACCACAAATGTTCACAGTGGGATGAAATCATTTTCCACATATAGAAGTAGCCTCCAGACTGGCTTATCTCAACTAAGAGAAATCACAACTAACAGTGGAATGGGGAGGGTTACTTATTTGGGACTAGGGTTTTTTTTGTCTTTACTTTTTTCTTTGGTCAGATACATGTTTGTTAATGTTTGTCAAGCTGGATCATTTTGTGATTTTTTTCAAAAAAATGTTTCAGCATTGTTATCATCTTGAGTATTATCTTTCTTTTGTCTTCTCTTACAGCAGCTAGAGATCATCACACCATTTCAGCTATACTTCAATCCAGATTTGATTCTCAGGAATTACCAGGTGAGTAATCTCTCCCACTGTTCATCTGTATCCTCATCCTCAGGAAGTAAATTCAGGGCACATAACATTTCATACACATAACAGCACTAATAACCTCAGCTACCTGACTTAGTTAACAAAAAATTAGTGTCAAGTAAAATCTAAAATCAATGTTTGTCAAAATAAGAAGAGACATCAATCATGGTTTACCTACATTGCTAGTGTTTTTTTTTCACTTCGTGATTTAAGTATAATGTATAAATATAATTTGTTCTTTTTCATTTACTTTCACACAACAAATCAGGTTTCTGATACAAATTGTTCTGAGCCTGGTACTTATCATTCACATGTAATGTGGCCTGCCTCACTTCAGTATATTGATTAATTGCAGGACATTCAGCAGTTAAATAAAGCCTGTAGTCACTATTAAAATGCAACTTGTTAAACGTTTTTTAATCAAGGAAATGGCCTCTGGCTTTATTTATTCTACCCTATGTATGTGTAATGTACAGCTGAATCTACTCTCTTTCTCATTTTCTAGATATGGCGACTAATAACCAACTTCCTGTTTTTTGGTCCAGTTGGCTTCAATTTCCTGTTCAATATGATTTTCCTGTATCCTCCTAAGTGTCGCTTCATTTAGTATGTGAAGTGAGTTTGCATACTTTCTGTTTCATAGGGGAAGGCCATACGTGGTTTCAGAGATTGGATGATGAAACCTGACACTAAAATGGTGTCTAGAGACACAAATAGAGATACAGTACATATTGTAAGATGCACAATCATTTAAACCATAACACAAACCGGTATAATGTGGTAGTTCTTGGGTATTTGGGTGAAGAAGATGAAATCTGTAAAACAGTTCTTACAAAATTTGTGTGTAGATTTCCTTAACCACTTGCTTTCAGGTACAGATACTGTCGTATGCTAGAGGAGGGCTCTTTCAGGGGACGCACAGCTGACTTTGTCTTCATGTTCCTGTTTGGTGGGCTTCTGATGACTGTATCCTTCCCATCAATGTGTCATTAAAAAATAATTCTAACTTTCATATAACGAGGTCTTTAGTGTTAAAGACCAGTAAATCGTATCAATCAATCAATCATTTATTACTAACATTGACAGCTCTGGGTTAAAGCTAATGGTACCCTTTAAATTCCACAAATAATATGTTTTATGTGTGTGATGCTAAAAATCATACTTGCTGCAACTTTGGATTACTTCTTCATTACAGGCTACCTACCAAGGTGGTAGCTACTTAGAGTCGGTCCATAAACAAACACTGTACCTGTGCTGGAAATATTAGATTTTTATCTAGAACAATTGTTTTTCCTAACCACAAGCTTATGAGATACATTTCACTTGCATGTTTGCCGAGATCAAAAAGTGGCTAATGGTGTGCTACTCGTGTTTTAGTGGCATAGGCCAATTCTCTGTGCATTGTCACTCCCGTTTATGATATGCTGCTGCTATGGACTTGTAAACAGCTTCTCACTTTTCACAGTCTTATACGGTTGGTATGCTGTATGCCTATTCTTATTGGTATGCCAATTTAACAAGTGGTATGTTGCTGCTGTTTGATTGGCATATGACAGATAAAATACAGTATGTCGGGGTATTCCACTGGTACATACAGTACCACTCCCCACCAGCATAAGATTCTTACTGTCATATGCCAGTACTCACTATTGGTATTCTGCTGTGTGCCACATAGTCAGCATGCCACTTTTATGATTCTGTGACAGAATATGCAGTACAATGGTACACATTGCAAGAACTCTTTTTTTATCAACTGTACTATCCTCTCTCTATTTTGTCATTTTTTCATCTTTCATCATTTGACTTGGAATTGAGTTCTGTCTGTTTGATTGTATGAACTTGAGATATACAAAAAGATAAGAAAAACAACCTTCTTCTGCTGGCTAAGGTAGTGGGACTAGTCATACCATAGCTTCATATTAGCCATGCATGGCTATTATAGCAAGCATGGACTTGGAGCCGAACTCCGGCTCCTGACAGCCACATAGCGCCCTACTGGAGCTCAGAGCCATCTCCTTTAGTATCACAGTGTTACCAACTCTCACACTTTAGTCTTCAACCTGAACATTCAGATACTTTCTCATTTTGACCAAACAAATAGAGAATGTTGCTCCTTTTCTTTAATTTTATTAAATAGATGGGTCCATTGCATGTCAGAAGGATCAATACATTTGTCAGAATGTGTCCAGCACCATCACAGCTGTCGCTTTTCAGCAAAAGTCCAAATATCATTTCCTCTTGAGAAACACAATATTTTTTCTTGTGTTAAGTGAATTATTACAGGAAGTTTTCAGTTCAGCTTCATAAATGCAATTATATTTGCAGCAGTGAAATTACTGCAAGCATTAGAAGAATATCTAATCACAGAACTAAGTGAAAATAAGGCAACAGATACTGGGCCTTATAAAGGAAACACTATTTGGTTTACTCAGCCTTCCCTCTAATCCTCTAACTTACTGTTGAGACTGTAGTGGCCTCAATGCAAAGAAATGTCTACTTTAACACACAGACAGGGATTTCAGTGTTTCATGAATAGATTACCAAAAAAAATCATAAAATAAAATAAAACAAAAATGTACATGTTCATACTTCTCACTAGTGATATCTGTCCATTTAGATTTGATTTGAGATATCTGTCTCTGAAATTTCACTAATACATTGGAGGTGAACTGAATTTAGTTTGTGGCACAGCATTTAAAAATGACATTTAGAAAATTCAACAGCAACATTTCTTTCCAGAAACTGTGCTTGTTACTCTGGACAGTCCACATCCACAGAACATGATGTCTACATTTTTCATTGGAGCTAATTTATAATGAAGAAATACTCCCTATGAAATCAATCTACAGTCTGGTCAGTGGAAACCACCCCACCCATACCCAACCCCCCAACCTCATGGACAAGGGCTCCACCTCCTCACACATTCCAATTAAACTCCTGGGTATGTTATGTCATATACCACTTCTTACATATACCATTTAGGCATTGTAGGCAACGTAGACATTGTAGGCATACCATTAGCACAATGGATATGCTTGTGTATTCAGGACCCTTTACCTTTTGCACACTTTATGTGGTTTAGATTTCATTTTAAAAGGATAAAATTGCCTTTTTTATCCCTCCATCAGTCTACACTCATTAACCCAGAATGGCAAAGTGAAAGCGTGTGAAATTTTTGCAACTTTATTCAAAATCCAAAACTTAAATCTCTTATGTACAAAAGTATCCAGACCCTTTGCGTGGCATTGTGGTCAGGTGCATCCTGTTTGCTTTAATTATCCTTGATGGATTGGAGTACACCTGCGTCAAATTAAAATCATTGGACACATTTTAGAAAGGCATACACACCTGTGTTATGAGGTCCAACAGTTCACACTGCATGTCAAGACAAAAACCAAGCCATGAAGTCCAAGGAACTCTCTGTGGACATCTGCAATTAAATTCTGATGAGGTATAGATCAGGGCAATGGTATAAACCCATTTCTAAACCTTTGAGTGTTCTTAGGAAAACAGTGGCCTCAAAAGTTGTGAAATGGAAGAAGTTTGGAACCACCAGGACTCTTCCTAAAGTTGGCTGTGCGGTCAAACTGAGTAACTGAGCTAGAGGGGCCTTTTTCACGGAGGCGACCAAGAACCTGACAGTGAATCTAACAGAGTTTCAGACGTCCTCTGCTGAAATGGAAGAATCTGCCAGAAGGACAACTATCTCAGTAGCACTCTGTCAATTAGGCCTTTATTGTAGAGTGGCTAGACAGAAGCCACTTTGAGTAAAACGCATATGACAGCCCGGTTGGATTTTTCCAAACGGCATTTAAAGGATTCTCTGGCCTGATGAGACAAAAATTTAACCTTTTGAACAGAACTCCAAACACCAGGCACTGCTAACCACCTGGCTTATATCATCCGTACAGTGAGGCATGGTGGAGGCAGCATCGTGTTATGGGGGTGCTTCTCAGCATAGGGACAGGGAGACTAGTCAGAACTGAGGGAAGGATGAATGCAGCCAGATACAGAGAGGTCCTTGAGAAGCACTTGCTCCAGAGTGCATGTGAACTGAGAGTGAGGTGAGAGTCCCCTTTCAGCACAAAAATGACCCGAAGCATAAGGACAAGACAACACTACAGTAGCTTCAAGAAGAGTCTTTGACTGTCCTTGAGTGGCCCAGCCAAAGCCCAGACTTTAACCCCAGAGAACATCTATGGAGAGACCTGAAGATGGCAGTTCACAAACACCTCCCATCGAATTTGACTGATCTCAAGAGGATCGGCCAGGAAGAATGGGATAAACTGGCCCAATCCAGGTATGCACAGCTTGAAGAGACTTTCCCAAGAAGACTCAAAGCTGCGATTGCTGCCAAAGGGGCTTCCAGAAATAACTGAATTAAGGGTCTGAATAATTTTGTAAATGAGATTCCAGTTTTTGATTTTTAATAAATTTGCAAAAATTTCTATTTTTTTTTTTTTTTCCCCAATCAAATTTACAAAAAGAAGTGTGGGGAAAAAAGTGAAGGGGTTTGAATACTTCCTGAAGGCACTGTATGCAACTACAAGACGACCCATCACTTTTTTTTTTTTTTTTAATTTCAGCACTGCTGTTAATAGTGCCATTTTTTTCCAGTTCAAGTAAGTTGCCTAAAATACATCACTTATATGTTAGAACCTATTAAACAGCTCTAGGTTTGGCACCAGGATGTTTCTGTCTGCACAATGACCAATTTATCACTGGTGAGAAATGCCAGCACAGTTCATTTATTTGCCATGTTCTTTAACAAGGTTTCAGATATTTGGCACTTTTGTGAGTCTGGTGTTCCTGGGCCAAGCTTTCACTATCATGCTGGTATATGTGTGGAGTCGACGAAACCCAAACGTTCGCATGAATTTCTTTGGCCTGTTGAATTTCCAGGCACCCTTCCTACCGTGGGTGCTGATGGGATTCTCCCTTCTGCTGGGCAACTCCATCATTGTGGATCTCTTAGGTATCTATCACTGTCATCTACAGTCAATATTTAGAACTAAAGTGATATGCTAATAACCATGGGGGAACTGATGTGAATGTGAAATTGTTTTTTTACCTTTCTTAAGGTATCGCTGTTGGTCATGTGTACTTCTTCCTGGAGGATGTTTTTCCCAACCAGCCTGGTGGTGGAAGGTGGCTCAAGACCCCATCTATCATGTGAGACTCTACACCCTACAGTTTGAAAGTGTTGGAATGAATTAATTCTTAAAGCTTTAATTGTATTTGAACAAAAATGTAGTATGAAAATTACTCATTGGTAGCATGAATAGTTCAATAATTTTCACAGCAGATATATCTAAATATCAAATTTTGTCCTTATAATGGCATTACAAAAAAGATTTGTTTGTACAATCCTGATTTTTAAAATTATTGGCACCCCTTAATTTTGAGTACAGAATTTAAAGAAATCTTCAGAAATAAATGCAAATTAACCTATTTTACATAATCAAAATATTTAATAAAAAGTCAGTTGTTGAACATTAAAAAATAAGAAAACAAACAAAATTTACACTTGACACAAATATTGTCACCCTTTTGATGAACTTAAATTAGTTCCTGAAACAAAATAAACAAGACAGCTTGAACACACATCATTTGAAGAGTGGCAGAAACTACCAGCAGACAGATGCAAGAAGCTTCTAGATAGCTACAAGAAATGTTTAGAGGCAACCATTGTTACCAAAGGTTCTTCAACCAAATATTACTAAAGGGTACCAAGAAGTGTGTCTGGGTTACATTTTCTGTTTGTATTATTTCCCTATTATGCAAGTTTTTTTAATTTCCTTTTGTTCGGTAACCTTAGATATATTATTAAAATATTTTGATGATACAAAATTGGATCATTTGCATTAATTTCTGAAGATACTTAAAATTCAGGGTTGCCAATAATTTCAACCAGGACTGTATGAATCATGTCATGAACTGCAGCTGGTCCAGGTGATGGATGTGACAGACTTTATTAGCACTGAATGAGAAGAGATTTAAAAAAAGGTACATTTGAGGGAGGGAAACAAGTACAAAACATAATGTGAACGTAAGAGGGAATTAATTGTCTATCCTCTGTATAAAACAGTACTACATTTTCATTCGATACATTTGAGGTTCCATCTTCATCATATAGATTGCTGTTACAGTAGGAAGGAGTTGTATACCACCGGAACAGTGCTTATGTGGCAAATGATATACAAAAGATAAGACATGTACCATTATGTGCTGACAGAACTGTATTGTATTTTATATGGAATATTGCTTTAACTGGTGTTTTTTATTTGATCATTTAAAATAATTTTACTTATATTGATATTTAAGTCAATATACTGACTAACTGGGTGAATTCTGGATGAATGCTGCGCAGCTTCAGAAAGTGTTCAGACTCCTTCACTTTTTGCACACTTTGTGTCAGATTTAATTTTAAATTGATAAAATTACCATTTTGCCCATCAATCTACACTTAATAAATGATAACAAAGTGAAAACATTATTTTTAGAATTTTTTTTTTTTCAAATTTATTAAAAATCGAAAAACTGGAATCATCAATCTGTCATATTAGATGGGAAGCTTCTGTGAACTGCCATCTTCAGGTCTCTCCAGAAATGTTCCATGGGGTTTATTCTGGGCTGGGCCACTCAAGGACATTCAAACACTTGTCCAACAGCCACTGTAGTGTTGTCTTGGCTATATGCTTCAGGTCATTGTCATGCTGAAAGGTGAACTGTCACCCTAGTCTCAGGTCACGTGCACTGCAGGTTTTCTTGAAGTACTTCTCTGTATCTGGCTGTATTCATCCTTCCCTCAATTCTGACCAGTCTCCCTGTCCTTGCTGCTAAAAAAGAACCCCTATAGTGTGATGCAGCACACCACCATGCTTCACCGTAGGACAATTAGACAATAGACAATGTCTGACATAGTGTTCCAATTGTGGCGTTCTGCTCAGAAAGTTCAGTTTTTTTTGTCTCATCAGACCGGAGTATCTTTTTTCTCGTGCTCGGAGTCCTTTTAAATTGCCAACTCTAGGAAGAGTCCTGCTGGTTCAAAACTTTTTCCATTACACAACTTTTTCCATTGAAGCCACTGTGCTCCTGGGAATCATAAATAAGCTTTAGAAATGGTTTTAATCCAGAGAGTTCCTTGGACTTCATGGCTTGGTTTTTATTCTGATATGCAGTGAGAGTTGAGTTTCTCTCTATATACATAGGTTGGTCCCTTTCTGAACTATGCCCAATCAATTCAGTTTGTGTGTGTGTGTGTGTGTGTGTGTGTGTGTGTGTGTGTGTGTGTGTGTGTGTGTACATGCGCATGTGAAGAGCTGCCACTTCCTGTGTATATCTTTAGAAATCACTCATCCTCCTCTACTGTGTGTCGCAACAGAAAGATGCTGTTTGACACTCCAGAGGAAGATGCCAACTACAACCCCCTACCTGAGGAGCGCCCAGGAGGGTTTGCCTGGGGAGAGGGACAGCGCCTTGGAGGTTAAATATGCCCCCAGATCATCACTGATTGTCATGTCACTTTCAAGGACAGTCCCTCGGAGAGATGAAGAGAACAAACATGGTCTTTGTTTTTAACATGTTTGTTAAGTTCTGGATGAAGAATGCCAAACAAGCGCAACTGGTTTGGAGATAACCATTTGTTGTCTTTGTATATGGGCTTTAAATCTTCCTCAGAAACTCTTCTTGATGCCAGACCGTTGCTCTAAGACTATTTGAGAGAACACAAGCTTTGGACGGAACTTTGGACAGTGAGCCTTGGGTCTTGGGTGATGTTTGTCTTCATCTCAGAAAAAAAGTATTGATATATACAACAACTGTCATATGAAAGAAGATAATATGACAGTAGTAAGATATTATCAAAATGAATTTGTTCAGATGGAAAGTGTTTTTTTTTTTTGTTTTTGTTTTTTTTCTTTTTCATTTCATTTCACTTTTTTAAAGAATAAATGTGTGGCAAAATATGCTTTGGTGTCATCTCTTTTGACTGTACTGCTATTGTATTAAACCAAAGGCTTCTTAGCAAATTAGATTAATGATTTCATACAAATAACATTATGATCTTGTAACTTCACACTCTGTAAAGCAGGTCATTTTATACAGATATCAAGATTTCAACTATGTCCTCAACTTCATGGTCCAGTTTTCCTCCACCTTCAGGTAGGTTATATTGTCAGAACTGCACTCCTTTTTTTTTAAATTTTTTTTTAATTTTACTGATACAAAGAGGCTTAAATCAGATATGTAGGCATGTAGTACAAAATCCGCTTTGAAAAAGCTCGAGTGCTACCTATTATTTGGATGTGACGATACTCTGGGCTTATTTAATAGATTTTTAACACATTTCATTAATTTAAATTAACATTTAATTTTTTCTCATGATACCATGGGATCTAGTTTACAGGCCCAGCAGCATGTGTGGAGTGTATTATACATCCTGGCCAAAAATGTTTGGCCTATGTTGCTCTTGAGAAGGGATAAGAGAATTTGTGTTGTGACACGTCATATTCAGAGTAGGAGTGAAAAGCTTTGTTGAATTATACTTGGACTGGATACAAAAATCATGAATAATAATGAGCAGGCTGAGATGAGTAATGGACTATAATGAAGTTTGTCGTTTTTGTATTACAGCTGATTATCAATCAATTAGCTGTAATACAAAAATGACTTATGTAGTGTAAAATAATAATTATCAATCAATATTCTCTTATTTTACACTGCTCAGTAATCATAAGAAAACTGCTATACAAATGGCGTTTGTATGGAATGGATTTTACTGTGGCTAAATGACCTTAAACACATCCTTATTAAGGGATGTCATGCAGGCCAAGATATAATCAATATAATCCACTGTATTTCAGTATCATGTTTACATTTACACATCCAACTCCCATGTATGTGCTTCACATGTTTGTTTAGTACTAACAAAGTATTTTTTTTTTATACAGCACATTAGATCAACAAGAAAATTGGAATAATCAACGAGGAGATGAAAACCTGATAGAGGATTAAATCTGGTCTCATTTTATTTCGCTAGGGGGCGATTATGCACTTTGGAAATTGTTCCTCTACCTTGAAACGAACGAAGAGTAAGGCCAGTGCAGCCTTCGTGGTTTTAGGAAAAGCCTCTACAAGACGAGAAAAGTCACATATTCGATGTGTTTACTTAACATATTTTGCAAAGCTGGATTGCCTATTGTTGATTTTATAGTTTTCAGTTAATTTTACTTTTTATTTCGTTTTGCACATGTTGAGCAGATATGCTACTAGTTTGTTATTTAAATGCAGTAAGCTGAAATGAACGCTATGTTCAAGGAGGACATTTATTTCCCATCTTTACCGTAAACCCCGAACACATCTGAAAAAGACAAGGCTACTTACTAGTTAGCTGGTTAGCGACTGCATAAAGATGCAACTAGCGCTAAGTAAAACGTTTGGTCAGAAGCCAGTTAAATTTCAGTTAGAACAAGATGGGGACTTTTACATGGTTGGGTCGGAGGTATGTGACTATCTTTACATTGACTTTCTATGCTTAGCTTCCTAATGTTAGCCTCAGTTATCCATTATTCTGTTTAGCTCATGTTAGCATGCTAACGAGTCTGATGGCTTCATAAACAAAGAAATACTTAAAACGAAGAACGAGCTACAACACGGTAAAGTCAGGCAAACAACCGGGAAATCGAAAGTACTTTGACGTTATGCTGTCCCAGACCAAATAAAAACAGCTAACGTAACAGCTTTTGCTTTTTTCATTAACTTCTTATTCTAGCTTGCATGAAGTAACGTGCAAAAGAGTACTGTGGTTGAGACATGTGTAACCTCAGTCTGTTTCGACCTTAGATTTTTTTTGACATACCAATTGTGAAGTCAGTTACGCCGGTTTCTATCTAAGCTTTTTTTCTCGACAAAATAAATTAATTAACCTAAATCTATTATGTTTTTTTGTTTTTTTTGTTTTTGAGAAAAGTAATTAGTGTCTACAGTAGTCTGCAGTCATGCTGTCTTTCAAAACCAGAAAAGCGAAGCACCAGGTGTATATTCCAGTCAGTGGGTTCAGTGAGAACTCTTGTTTTTTTATTGTTAACCCTTAATTGGGGGGAACTCTGGGTTTTCACTTCCTGAAACAGACATGACCGTTAACCGGTTAACGGTAACTTACTCTGTGAAGCTAACCTGCTCTCTGGTAGCTTCCCTTGAGATTTTCTCTGTCTCCTCCTGCCGCCCCTGAAGAAGCTTGTCTGACACGCCGCTTCATTTCCTCGTTCATACAGCCCACACCAAATAGCATGTATGAGTGCATTGTTTTGGAGAAGTTTACATAGGAAAGGTCGAAATTCCGCTTGGATACTAGTTCAGTACACAAGACCTATCTGTGGACACAACTGTCAGGTTGTCACTAAGTTCCCCTTCCCTGAAACATTTTCTGTACATTAATTACTGTAAATTAAAAAAAGCTGTGTGATGGTGTTACTTTTCCTTCCAACTTATTCTCCATTCCAGCTATGAAAAATCATTTGTCATGTTGTGATTGGTCGCACTGATGATATATTCCTGTCATAGTTAACATATGGTATTGGAGATTATGTGCATATTTGTGAGTGAGGATGGTTGTAGTGCAGCTGAAGAGACTACAACTTTTAAAGCTGGACTATGTAGTCCAGTCTGTATTCAAAGCAAGTGTTGATTATGGGCTGCACATAGTCTTTACTTGTTTTAACTGCTTTCAAGTTACTGTGTTTTAAATTTGCAACATTTTAAAATATGCAGTATGCTTAACTCAGAGTTAACATAATCAGAGTAGGCTTCACTTACTCTGAACATCTGGAACTGAAAACTATGATTTTCCATCTAAGGGCAAATCAATTTAGAGTTCAGGGTTAAGTTCAGAGTTTGCTATAAACCATCAGGAATACCCCCCAGGTCATGTTTCTTGTGGTGTTTAAGTTAAATTAAATGTCAGAATATTTTTAGAAGAGGGTGCCTTACAGTATTTTACAATTGCTAACACAAATTTCTCAATACTGAGTTCACTTTTTCAAAACTCCCCATAGAGTCAGCATAGCAGCAGCCAATGTGGAATAAGCTGTGAATCACTTTTAGTTGCTTTGACACAAAATGCATCCAATACAATTCAGTTTTTATTTATATAGTGCCAGATCATAACAGACGTTATCTCAGGGAACTTTAAATATAGAGCAGGTCGAGACCGTACTCTTTATAGTTTAGATGTAGTTATTTACAGAGACCCAGAATTCCCCCCATGGGCAAGCATGTGAAGAAACCTTGAATGTATAATAATTAGACTAATAATAAAACTAGTAATTAAAATAATAGGGCTAATATAGTACTAATAAGACCAAATTTAAAAATAACTGATAATCATAAGAATTGAAGCAGTGGGTGTTGAGCAGGATCGTTGGGGCAGTATGTGGTTTGCAGTCATAGATCCAGCACGAAAGGGCAGAAAGTGACAGGAGGGGAGAGGAGAGAGACAAAAAAGCACAAAACTATAAGGGAGAGATTAGAAGTCAAGTTAGTTATGAGCATTGATGGGATATGAATGCGTACAGATGTAGAGGGAGAGGAGGAGAGTGGAGCTCGGTGCATCATGGGAAGTCACCCGGCAGTCTAAACCTATAGCAGCATAACTAGGAGGTGGTTCAAGCAAAGCCTGAGCCAGCCCTAACTGTAAGCTCTATCAAAAAGGAAAGTTTTAAGCTTACTTTTATACGTGGAGAGGGTGTCTGCCTTCCGGACCCAAACTGGTAGATGGTCTCGCAGGAGAGGAGCCTGATAACTGAAGGCTCTGCCTCTCATTCTACTTTTGGAAACTCCAGGAACCACAAGTAAGCCTGAGTTCTGGGAGGGCAGTGTTCTAGTGGTGTAATAGGGTACTATGAGTTCCTTAAGAAATTATATTGCTTGACCATGAAGGGCTTTGTAGATGAGGAGGAGGATTTTAAAATCTATTCTGGATTTTACAGTGAGCCAATGCAGAGAAGCTAACACAGGAGAAATATGATCTCTTTTCCTAGTTCCTTTAAGTACCCATGCTGCAGCATTCTGGATCAGCTGGAGAGTATTTAAAGAAGTGTTGTGACAGCCAGATAATAAGGAATTACAATAATCCATCCTAGATGTAACAAAAGTATGTACTAGTTTTTCTGCTTCTTTTTGAGAAAGGATGTGCCTGATTTTTACAATGTTATGTAGGTGAAAAAAGGCAGAACTTGAAGTTTGTTTTATGTGGGAGTTAAAGGACATATCCTGATCAAACAACTCCAAGATTCTTAAAGTAGGTGCTGGAGGCCAGGGCAATGCCATCTAGAGTAAGTATATCTCTAGATAATGTGTTTCTGAGGTGTTGCAGGCCTAGTACAATAACTAACAGTTTTGTCTGAGTTTAAGAACGAAAAATATGCTTGTCATCCAGATTTTTATGTCCTTGAGGTATGCTTGACGTTTAGCCAACTGATTGGTTTCATCAGGCTTCATTGACAAGTACAATTGGGTATCCTCTGCCTAACAATGGAAGTCTATGCAGTGTCTCCTATTAATATTGCCTAAAAGAAATATATATATATATATATATATATATATATATATATATATATATATATATATATATATATATATATAAATATAATATAAAAATGAACTGAACTGATCCAATCACAGAACACTGTGGAACTCCGTAACTAACTTTTGAGTATATTGAGGATTTATCGTTAATGTGAAAAAAAACAAACTGAAATCAATCTGATAAATGGGATTTAAACCAGTTTAGAGCGGTTTCTTTAATTACAATTACATGTTCCAGTTTCTGTAATAGGATGTGATGGTCAGCAGTGTCAAATGCAAAACTAAGATCTAACAAGACAAGTCTCTCTCTGTCTCTGTGCTATGGTGCACTCTAAATCCTGACTAAAAAAACCTCAAATAAACTATTATGATGTAAAAGGTCACACAACTGGTTAGCGACAGCTTTCTCAAGAAACTTAGAGAGAAAGGGAAGGTTAGATAAAGATTTATAGTTGGCTAAAACATCTGGATCAAGAGTAGTCTTTTTAAGAAGAGCTTTAATTCCAACTATTTTAAAGTACCATGGTACATTGTCTGTTAATAAAGACAGATTGATTATATCTAATAAGGAGGTGGTAACACAGAGTGGTTAGCAGCCCATTCCAGGATAGTGTAACTTTTCCTTCCACCTTACTCTCCATTCCTTAACCCCTAAGAGGAGGGGTTAAGGAACTCTTTTTCCTCATGGAAGTGGAAAGCTTATGACCACCAGCTACATGATCAGACTAATGATGAATGCTGGCTGTCTGGACATATCTGCAGAAGATTGTCAGGATGGATCAGGAATTTAAAATTATTCTTTCTCAGGTGTATTGCAGAAGACCACATACGATGTGATGTGGATGAGAACTTAAGGCCAAATGCAGAAGACAGACTTAACTAGCGCTGTTATATTTTTCCACATCTGTTTCCATCGTATCTTATATTACTATTTATAGTGAATATGTTTAGGTTTGTATCACATTATTCGAATTACTTTAGTTTCAATTTGTGCACTTGGGATTACTCTGCAAAGTTGGCAACAAAATAACTCTTGAAGCATATTTCAGCATTTTTGTTCTAATTGAATCTTGGTTTATACTAAATAATTAAAAGATACTTCAAAGACAACAGTGATCCGTGTTGCATTGCACTGTTGTTGTGTGTCTTAAAGTTTTGGCTTTAAAACACTGCCTCACTAAACAAGATGGCATGTAAGAGAATGAAGAAAGAAGTGGAACAAGCTTCTATGGTCTGATGAGACCAAAGTTGAGCTTTTTGACCATCAAACTAAACACTGATTGGTATATGCCAAACACAACATCAGCAGAAGGCTGTAACAGAGCACTGTTCTGTAGTGATGTTTTTCTGCAGCAGGTCCTGGAAGCCCTGTGATGAGAGAGGGTCAGAGCGCTGCAGCAAAATGTAGATAAATCCTGGGTGTTTTCCTGTTGCAGTGAAAGTCTGCAAGAGAACTTCATCTTGGAAGGAGGTTAATTTTCTAGCAAGACAACAATCCCAGTGACAATGACAGCATCAAGGCTATAACTACTGCCAAAGTTGCCTCTACTAAACAGTTACTTGAAAGGGAGCAGGGCAGCTCTGGCTCAGGAGGTAGAGCTGGTCGTCCACAAACCAGTCGTTGGTTCGACCCCCAGCTCCTCCAGTCCGCATGTCGAAGTGTCCTTGAGGAAGATGTTGAACCCCAAAATGTTGACCGGTGTGTTAGTATGTGCGTGTGTATATAAAAGCGCTGTATGAATGTGTGTGCGAATGGGTGAATGTGGCGTATAATGTAGTGTCCATTTACCATTTACTTTTGTTAAATATTTTGTAAATATACTCACATAGGACTTTGTAAAGATTTGTTTTTCTCTGAAAGTATTTGTCTCTTTAAGTATCAAACTTCAGTGCTTATGTAGAATATTTGCATGTCCCGTATGCTCGACAGTATAAACTTAAAACTGCTGCACCTCTTAAGCTGATAGGTTAATTTAATTGATTTATGCGTAAATCCAAAATAATGAGTCACAGTAGATTTTCAACTTTTAAGGTTTTTTTGATTTATTCTTAATAAAGCATACTAATGGTGACTATTTAGACTTTGTTTCTCAATAGGTTTGAATGTAGTTGCCAAATAATAATTTTAGGTTACTGAAAGATCCACCTTCTGTTCTCCAGGTTGGAAACTATTTACGTATGTTCAGGGGCTCTCTGTATAAAAGATATCCATCTTTATGGAGGAGGCTAGCCTCAGTGGAGGAGAGGAAGAAAATCGTAGCATCATCACATGGTGAGTGGCTTGGTGAAACATGACCTGGTCAGTTTGGACTACTCTTAGTCTGGAAGGTCCATGGGTTATATATAATGATGTATATTGCTGATTGAAACTATTCTAATATTGTAGCCACTAGTGTTACTCTGCTGAAGGCATCAGAATGTGAAGAGATCTTCGAGGGTAATGATGAGAAATACAAGGCAGTGTCCATCAGCACGGAGCCCCCACCTTACCTCAGGTAATTTCTTTTGTTTAACAATTATTTGTTTTGCTTATTTACCAGAGCATCTGCAAATACAAACAAATGCAGATATAAAACAGAGAAATCCTCATACAACAGTAGTGCAAAAAACATTTTGATGCTGTGTGATTTTCCCGTCCATCCCACAGCAAGCCCACCACCTGGCACATCAGCTATCCAATATCCCAGTGAGTCCATTCATTTAGGACCAAAGAACCCTCAAAGTTGCATGCCTATATAATATGTAGTTAATAGTACAGCAAAAATGACATAGTATTGTAAAAAGGTTGTCCATCTCCTATATAGGGCCCTAACACGAACTAGTGCGAGGACCCTATTGAAATTGCTATGTTTATTATTCCCCCTGCACAAAAATGAATCGCATTTTAGTTGAGATAAACGTGCTTGAAAACTCGAGAAATTGTGTGCATGCATCAGACGTGGTGAAAATATATTTGTCTTGAGGGTCTTGCACATGGGTTTGGTGAAATGGCTCGATAGCACCACCTACAAATGTTCAACTAAGTATCCCTCACGGTATGTTTCACCTACATGTACAAAATTCGGTAGCCACATGTAAAATACGAAGACTTACAAAAAAGCCTCTTGGAGACATACCCTAAACCCAACAGGAAGTTAGCCATTTTCAACTTAATGTGCAATTTCGGCGCATTTTTTGCCATTTACAAGCATTGAACTTTACCAAACTTCTCCTAGAGGATTATATAGATCAACATCATATGTGGTTAGTCTAATCTTAAGACCTTCGCAATGCTTAATTGCGAAGCTTTTGAGTTTTCGTTGAACAGATTGTCCGTAGGGACATGGTGACTTTTGATGTATTGCCATGAAACAGTAAGATGTTATAACTCAAATAAAAATTATCCAATCTGTCCCAAACTTCTCATGTTTGATAAGATTCCAGCCTGAAAAAATCTACATGCCAATATTCAGTTATACTCTGCCACTTACTGGCAACAGGAAATTACATATTTTATAGCTTGATATACTCTTCCTATTGGGTTCAACAGATCCAACTCAACTGTGGTCAGAAAAGCATCGATGATGCTTTACTCGGAAGAGTGAGTTTTCATTGAATTGCGATGATTTGACATGAAAACAGAAACTATTGAAACTTGAATCTGCATCATCAGATCTTTCCCAAATTTCAAATGTTTAATAAGAGTCCCTGCCTGAAGACATCTACAGGCCAATATTAAATCCCCTAATTTCAATAAATGCATTGTATCTTGAATTCATCTGGTGAAGCCAGGTGGAGACTGTTGCTTCCAGTAAAGGAGAACAAGTATTCAGGTAGCAATTAAGGAGGTAAATGCTACAATCACTTGAACTTTGCCTTAAAAAAAGCAACCTTCTGGCATAAATCCAAATATAGAACAAACATTTTCTGCACTGAATTGGTCATTGATTTTTGTTGATAGTCTGAGCCTATTTATGTCGTTGGAATTATATGGTCTGTAAATTGCGCCTACAATGATCCTTTGACTCAAACACAGACTTTTATCCACATTTTTTTACTTAATCACTTTTTACACATGAAATAAATTGACTTTTTTTTTTTTTTTAATCTTTAGAGCCTTTTACTTTTTTGTATGGGGACAGTTTTTTTATGAATGGGACCAAACTAAAATATTGTGGCCTCATGGAAGTGCAATACTAAACTACTACCTTATTCGTCTAACAGAAGATAAAATAACATTGTGTTTTTTGTCTTTTTCTATAAAGGGAGCAGAAAGCAAAGAGGAGCAGTCAGTGGGTCCCCACACTGCCCAATAGTTCTCACCATCTAGATGCTGTACCTTGCTCCACCACCATCAACCGTAACAGAATGGGCCGTGACAAGAAGAGGACCTTCCCTCTGTGGTGAGAAAGTTTGTTTTTACAAGTAAAGCAAAATGTGAAATAGTATGGCATAAGCTTTGTATCCTGTCAGTCTGCATCTGATATTGTTTATATGTAATGCAATGCACCCTAGCAGCCCTGCAATAAATAATAATGAATAAATGTTTATACATTTTTGTTTGGAGTATTTCAGCGTTTTCTGTATTGACTCAATTCTATTCTACATTTTTTTCCTGCATTTTGGGTGATGTATCCAAATTAATTTCAAATGTGTTTTTCCTGTTTATTAAAAGGGAGAACAGTTGCAGCCTTTAATAACCCTTTTAATTCACATATGAGCATTTAAGTGTTTATATTAAGATTAAGATAAAGGGTCATAATTATGGTATAATAAGTCACTGAAAATTGATAAAGAATCTGTCATTTGGGAAAACTGGGTAAGAGCAGGAATAATGCTCTTGGAAGACCTGTTTGACGGGAAACATTTGCTCTGCTTTGAATAACCTGTGTCAAAATATAATATAGCCCGGAAAGATTTTAGGAAGTTTATTAAGTTTAGGGTATTGTATCACAACAGTAGTTAGAAAGAAAAAATCTTGCTCCTGTTACTTGCATTCAGGACTTATGGCAATCAAGTTTGAAACTTGGGGGGGGGGGCATCTGGGTTTTATAATTTACTTAGAAAGCATTGATCCCCAAACTATGAGGTTGTTAAGCTCACTTTGGAAAAAAGATCTTGAAATATCTATTCACAGGGAAACATGAAGGTAAGCAGTAAAATCATGGTACACCCATAGCCCAAGACATACAGACACGCCTTATCTCTTTTACATTTACAACATTTATATTTACTCATTTGGCAGACACTTTTATCCAAAGCAACACTGAGGGACAACACTAAAGCTTCAGTATAATAGGAGACCTTAAAGTAAGTGCTAAGTACTAGGTCTACTCAAAAGAAAAAGTGCAAGGAGATCAGGTAAAGAACAGCATCAAAAGGGCACAGTGTGTGGTAGGAGGTACTCTCAGAATAGATGAGTCTTCAAGAGTTTCTTGAAGATAGAGAGGGACGCCTGTTCTGATAATGTTTGTTAGTTCATTCCACCTTCGGGGAACCACAAAAAACAACAGTCTGGACATTGATTGCCGTCTGTCCAGGGATGGCAATGCCAGACGGTGCAGACCTAGAAGTAGCTCTGTAGGCAAGCATTAGTGACTTGAATACAAGTCGGACGGCCATGGGTAACCATTGGAAGTCAGTGAGCAGCAAAAAGACATGCACCTTTTAGTTAGATAGAAAATCAGATACACTGTTGCATCCTGGATCATCTTTAAGAGTTTGATTGTGTTGTGAAGGGAGGTCCACCTGAAGGGCATTGCAGTAGTTGAGACAAGAGATAACCATGGCCTGTACCAAGAGTTTAGTGACGTACTGAGTCAGTTAAGGCCTGATTTTTCTTATGTTGTATAGTGCAAACCGTCGGACCAGGAGACAGCTGCAACATGATCAGAGAAGGATAGCTGATCATCAAACATGACACACAGGTTTCTCACAACCCTGGTTAGGGTAAGAGATGAATAGGCAATTTTGATCTTGATAATGTGATGGAGAGATTGATTGGCTGGGATGACTAAGAGTTTACTTTTTATTGTCTGTGAAGATTCTAAGTCTAAGTCAGGTTCTTGTGTTCTGTAAGTGAAGGCAACTGGACTTGCTTGAAGTTCTTGAAGACGTTTCGCCTCTCATCCGAAAGGTTATTTAAGTTCTAACTGACTAGTGGGGAGTTCCAGGTTGCATTCTTGGTGGCTGACAGGTGGTGTCTCAGACCACCTCCTCTGTTTTTGCGACGGTTGGTCCAGATTGACAAAAATGGCACTTTCACTCTTCTTTCAAACCATTGGTCTTCTCTGGCCAAATTGCGTACATCATGGTCCTGAAAAGCTTGTCCTTTGTCCTTAAGGTGCAGGTGGACTACTGAGTCCTGACCTGAGGAGCTGGCTCTCCTGTGGTGTGCCATGCGCTTATGTAACGATTGTTTAGTTTCCCCAATGTACAGGTCTGTTCATTCCTCGCTGCATTGGACTGCGTAAACTGCATTGTTCTGCTTGTGGCTGGGTATTTTGTTATCAGGGTAGACATGTTTTTGCCTCAGACAATGTTCTTTCGTTTATTGCAGTTTATTGCAGTTTTCTTCTCTGTATTTGGTAGTAGTTCACTCTTAGAGAGATTTTGTTGAAGGTAGCATTCCATCATCCATGTCTGAGAGACAGGCTGAGATCCGTTCCGAGACCATAGGGTCCACAGGCGGCAAAGACAGGTATAGTTGGGTGTGATCTGCATAGCATTGATATGAGAAGCCATGCAAGTAGATAATTTGACCCAAGGAGGTGGTGTATGTTGTAAGGGGAGGGGCCCCAGCACCGCGACTTGGGGCACCTCCTGTGGAAATGGAAGGGGGTATGGACATATGTCCTTGCCATGACACATTGAAGGAACACTCAGTGAGATGGGATTTAAAAAATGTCCTTTATTGGAGAGTACAGATAGCAGGATGCGGAGGTCAAAGGCTTCTGATTAGTCCATCAAGATAAGGACCGAGGACTTAGCTGGAGCTCTGGCTGCCCTAATAGCTTCTTTCACAGCCAACAGAGCTGTATCAGTGGAGTGGCTGCTCTTAACGCCCGACTGATTTGGATCAAGTAGGCCATTATGTGAGAGGAATTCTGAGACATATTTTAAAACTGCCCTTAGATAAGAATGGAAGTAATTAAAGCATTCCATATTTCTCAACTTGAGTAGGATTGAGTGAAGGCTTTTTGAGAAGAGGTGTCACCCAAGCCTGTTTGAATGCAGATGGAAATGTTCCCGAAGCCAGTGAAGCATTTATCACATGTGTGATAGCTGGCACAATGATGTGAAATATGGCTTGGAGGAGGTTGGTGGGAATGGGACCCAGCACACATTTAGTAGGATTGCTACCAGTCAGGAGTTTGGGATGAATGAAAGAAGTGATGTGCCATTGACCTGGGGAGACAGAGAAGGCCATGTAGTAGGACTGCTACATGTTACGCTTTGTGGTGCCTTTCATTCGGCTAGAGTGCTGAATGAGGGAGTTGGTGAGCTATTGACTGGAGGAGGCAGAGAAGGGGAGGAGAGCAGAGAGGGATTGCTTGATGTTTGGCTTACTGGTGCACTCCTCTTGTGGAAAGGGGTGACCATCGTGTGCCCATAACCAGGGGAAAATGATTGTCTTCGAGTGGTTCAGAGAATTGGCTACTGATATCTGCCAGCTTTTTGGTAAAGAAGGAGGCAAAGATATCAGCTGAGAGGTTTGTGTCTGGTGAAGTAGGTGGAGAATTGAGTTGGTCTCTAGTACTACTGATGTTATTTTAAAAATCAGTTTTGGCAGCACTGATGCTTGATGAGAAGGAGATTACTAAATAGGAATTATTGGACCCTATCAAAAATTTCGAGGGTTGGAGCTTATGAAGGATCATAGCTGTTAAGAGATGCAACAAAAAGAAGAGCAAATTGTCCCACATCCTATATAAATGTGAAATGGTACATAACTTTTGGTTAGACAATTGTTAAATGTATTAACATCATACTGGGAACAGATTACAGTCTGAATCCATCAATATGAATATTGGATATTTGGCCAAAGGAAGCTAACCTGTCCGCACAGGTGTGGTCCTGGCTGAAGCCTGATAACGGGAAGCACAATAGTTTTGAGACATTTGAAGTCCAAAGAGCATGTCAGTTTTAATGACTGGAGAGATTAGCTGGCTAGGTTGGTTTCTTTTGAGCAGGTTATCCACAAAATTAATAATAATCTAAATGCATTCAGGAATATATGGGCCCGTATCTGGAAGCAATAGGTAGACATGATCGCCAAGACAACAGATCATCACGTATCACATTCCAGTTCCCTGTGCAACATGTAATTGTCTATGGTCAATGGATGAAAATCATGTGTAATATTGTATCATAGCCTGTGTCACACATCAGGACAAATGTGCATGATTTTAATTTTCAGTTTTTTTTTTTTTTCATCTTCTCTCTTTTTTTTGTTTTGTCCGCAACAGCAGAGCCAGCCCTGTAAACATGAAATGTAGTTGACTGAGTGATGAATTTACACCATTGGTCAGCCAGCCAAGTGTTGGAGTTTCTGCACTGGCCGTTGCTGCTTCAAAATTAATTGCGCCTTTATCGCTACATTCACCATCCTTTCAAACCCCTTTAGTGACTTTTTTTGGGGGGGGGTTGTTTTTGTTTTTGCTTTTGTTTTTTTGTTTTTTCAAAAAAAGCACATCACAACAAATGTTTTTGGACAAATCTTAGCTACTTTCCATAGAAGAGAGTCGCCAGTATTGCCCAGCGAGCGCAGGAATTCAGCGGCAGCTTGGAAATGGCTTGTAAGTGACGGCTGGGTTAACATGTAGTCTTAATGGGCCACGTTTTAGTCATTATTTCATACTTCTTCTGTTGTCTGACAACAGAAACAGAAAAACATGTAAATGAGAACAGCTTTATTGGGAATTCGGCTGTAAATTACTGTATATGTGAGCAAAGAGATTAGGAGAGAAGCAAACAGACAAGGGCTGGAGCCGGTTAACACTAGACAGAATGCAAACACTAAACAATGAATTCATGAATATGACAATTAGTGTGTTGCATAATCTAACATTGTGTCGTGTCTCGTTCAGCTTTGATGACCATGACCCTGCAGTGATCCATGAGAATGCAGCCCAGGTAGAGGCTCTGGTTCCCATTCGTCTAGACATGGAGATAGATGGACAGAAACTGCGAGATGCCTTCACATGGAACATGAATGGTAGATATACGTCAACGAGCTTGCCAACATCCAAAACATACAGCTTTGTCTCCTATCTAGTTTTTCTGCCTTGTCAAGTTATTATTTTTTTCAATTGAGTCTGTCTTCACCACTCCCCTGCAACCCCCCCAGAGAAACTGATGACCCCAGAGATGTTTGCAGAGATTTTGTGTGATGACCTGGACCTGAATCCTCTGGCCTTTGTCCCTGCGATTGCCTCAGCCATTCGTCAGCAG